>NC_143014.1:124752208-125047208 GCF_055824585.1 Amblyomma mixtum | reverse complement strand
GCAAAAAAGAGCGTCTACTCCAGCTGTTTCTTTGTCGATATCCCTATTTCTATCAATAAGGCCTTGCTCGGCAGTATTCCGCAGCATATTAACGCCGCGCAAAAATGGCCCATGGCTGACGGTTATGTCTAGTCATAGCAGTCATAGCACCTCTGGCCGATTGGGTTATATCTTAGAAATCATGTGAGTGATGGATCCGCAGTCCATCACCACCGTGACAGCCCGAGTAAACGCGAGCCACGACTCACATAATTATAAAGACTATGCTTATTTGCAAGCACTATTATATTTTTTTAAGCTGGCGCAGACAACTTATACTGTTCTTCTAGTGCAGAAACTCACAGGCAAGATAACTGTTTCCGTAATTTAATATTGTCTAGAGCAACAGTTTCTGCGCACAAAACGAGGACGAAAACTTTAGTACTTGACATTATTAGAGACCCCACGTTCACAATGTTTGTCCAGCTATATTTAGCCTTAGTGTATATGTTTTGGTTTTGGATTTATGGGGTTTAATGTCCCAATGCGGTCAATGACGGACGCCATAGTGGAGGGCTCCGGATGATTTCGGGCTTCTGGGGTTCATTAACATTCTCTTGCACCGCACTGTACACGGGCCTCTAGCATTTCGCCTCCGTCAAAATACGACCGCCCCGACCGAGGTCGAACCCGCGTCTTTCTGAGTCAGCAGCCGAACAACATAACCCCTGAGCCATCACGGCGGCTGTTTGGTGCATTTTTAGTGTTTTTTTTATGTGTCTGACTGAAATTTGCTGGTCTGTTAATTTTGTTACTTGAGTTAGCCAAATGGCTCCGAAGGTTCGGATAACTATTATCTTCCTTGTACTGACAATCAACTTTATTGATTCTGGGGCACCCCAAAAAAGTATAATGCTACGAGAGATTAGCTCATGGCAAATAATTCGTGCTGGGGATTGTGTCTGCGGGGAAACATGCATTCTGTGGCTACCGAGTGCGGCCACTGGTGTGTGAGGTTCTCGTTTGTGCTTGTCTCAGTGCATGCTTTGAACGGGTTGCATTTCTTCTCCCATCGTGACGCGTGACTTTTACTGGGAAAGCTAGGTGCCCAGTCTGCACTCGCACGGGCCAGCGAGTTAGCTGTTTAGTTTCCAGGCATATTGTCACGTTGTAGTTACGGCAATCCGGCTGTGCTGTCACAATGACAGAGAAAGGCTTCCGAAAGAAGCTCTTTATTGGTCTGCTTTGGGGCCACAAATAATTGAACTCGGTGGCGGGGACAGCAGCAAACGTTCTCGTCGTTCGCCGAAGTACAGGATCACCGTCGCTCTAGGTCGAGCTCAATTTAAAGCCGTCGAGAACTTTCGAGCTAAGGAGCGAAAATCGCCTACCCCCATATTGAGCTCAGAAGCAGTCGCACGCGACTACAGACATTCCAGATAAATCTGGTAGCATCACTAGTCAGAAACGAAGTGACGCCGTGTGCCGGTGGATTTGAGCATGAACAAATATTACGAATAATGGCGGCGATATCCGTGCGACCTGCAACCCAAACAATTTCGCACTGTCTGCCCTTGTGCTCGCTGAAGAGGCCGGATGCTATGGGATATGCGTTGTAGCAGGGGCAGAGGGTCACTTTCAGAAAGCGACTTTATTACTCTAACTAGCCAGGGCGACTTTTATTACTCTACTTACGAGGTCCTTTAGTTAACTATATGTAGGTTTGGATACAGAAGGGGACACGTTAACTGTGGTATTCACTTTTCAGGTCGCACCTTTCCTCATGTATAAGAAGGCGCCGCGGTGGCTGAGTGGTTACGTGCTCGTCTGCTGACCCGAAAGACGCGGGTTCGATCCCTGTCGCGGCGGCCGCATTTATATGGAGGCGAAATGCTAGAGGCCCGTGTACTATGTGATGTCAGTGCGCGTTAAAGAACCCCAGGTTTTATTCCGAGCACTCCCCTACGACGTCTCTCATAACCTGAATTGCTTTGGAACGTTAAACACCATAAAACCACACCAATCATGTAGATGATTTGTTCACTTTTCGAGACAAAGTGGTTTACCGCTTCATTTAGCGTTGCTTTGAACTCTCAATAATGGAACTTTTATCCATTGTTGTCGAGGCACAGAGAGCCCATTTTTCTCGTGTTCTCGTTTCTCGTGTTTGTTCTAGCTAGTGTTTGGCATTGCCTTGGGATCTCAAACACCGCACAGATATTTTCGAATCGCGTATTTCTCTACTTAAGGGTTGTAGGCATCTGGTAATGTTGGCCACACAATTCACACTAGAGAAATATTCAAGTTACAGCGTAGGAGGAGGTCGTCAAAAATATCGTGTTCAAAAAATAACTCACTAGCGACCTCGAAGGGGGAATCGAGGAGAAACGTTCGCGGCAGAAGAGGGTGATTCAGGGCAGCAGGGCAACGCCGGTGAAAGAAGGAGCCGAGCCTGCCCCAGCGCAAGAGTGGCGGCGTCTCTGCCACTCACGCAGCCACGCAACACCGCCCAACGAATTTCGGCCACTTTCCTCTTTGCGCTGACTCTCTGTGCCGCTGCTCCGTAGTCTCTGTCTACTCTCGACCCTCGCGATTCAGCGCTGTTTCTTTTTTCCTTGCATCCCTCACTTGATGCTCCGGTTTGCTTTTTCTCTCGTGCGGCTCTGTATAGCAGCTCTTAACGATGCAGCCCAACGCTTTCCGGGCGAAAGCTAGCTAAATGATGCCTCGCGCCGGAGCAGTACTTGCCCTCGGCATTCAACTCTGGACCACGGCCGCACACCCATGATTTTTATTTCGACTGCCTCTTGGACGGGCGTCTAAAGGGAAAACGCATACAGCAGGCGCTTTATTATTTACTTTTATGCACTAGAGCTGATAAAGAAAAAAAGCGAGGGAGCGAGCAGTCAGGTTTTAGTCTGGGTCTGTTTACATTATAGTGATGCAAAACACCGAATGACTCGAACAACTCACGCAACCCGTAGCACACGGAGGTAGTTGTACAAAAGAAGGAAGAAAACCCGGAAACAACCACGTTTTGCTCAAATGCTTTGTAATTTAAAGTAGCACATCGTTTGAGTGTTTCGATGTGCAAGCTGCGCTGAACAACTGTAGAGCCCCTTGTGTAAAACATGCAGCTAAGGAAACTATCATTCCACGCGGAATGAAAGTTCACATTTTCGCCCGTACGTTGTCTAGGGAGTCAGGCTTCCTTAGGCGCCAGATATTTTTCAAATAAAGAAGTCGATTTCAGTCTTCTGTCTGGTGGATTGCCAGGACATCAGTCATACTCAGAGAACATTATTTACAAGTGTCTGCTATCATTTTGGAAACAACTTTGCCGCCTAAAGCTCTAGAGCGTTGGTGGAGACGTCTCAAGTACTTTTCACCGATGTTCCTAAAATCAGACTCTGAATTTTATAACTTCTTCTCAGATAAGTTCACTGCTTTCACAATCAGTCTGCCTGTCAAAAGGTTTGGCAGGACGTTCCTAGAGCACCAAGAACGTGGTTTCGGTTGAGTTTATTTCAGAGACTTCACAGTGCTTGCTCCTGATCTGGAGGAGTCCAGTTTTAGAAACATTGAGAAAAAACTGCTAAACACCTCCGTTAGGTGACGGGTTTCTCCTGGTGCTTTAGTGATTATGTTATGCATGTTTGCCATTAATTTTGTTCTTACTTGGCTTGGTTCACCTGTTGAAAAGAACATGCTTGGGTATGTGATTTCTTCGAAGAAAAATATAAGCTTAGAGCGAGCGCTTGGATCTCGGCACATCTCTGCTGCTGTAGACATCAGCGATTCACAATGGTTGGTTTACAACTCCGCCATCACAAACTTATTGCCCCGCTCGCCACCACATATGTGAAGTAGCGGTTCCATCCCTAAGCCTCTCCCATTGCCGCTTCCTCGCTCACCACTTTCTGTACAAGGTGGCTTCGAAGCTAAGCTGCTGCTTTTACCTGAGAATGAATCGTACAAGAAACTGTTCTTCGCGAGCGAGACGACTTTACAGGAGGACAGAACTGCACAAAATTCAGAAATGCGCCTTGAATTGAAGACATTTAGTGACACTTTTTGATTGTATGAAGTATTCTACGAAAAAAGGTACCAGCAAATGAAGTAATTTTGGTACAAAGTGAATGAATTCATAAAATACTCAAGTATTATTGCCTCGCACTTCAAGGAAATTAAAAGAACATTCTAAGCAAAATTAGGAGTTAGTGAGATATTGTGTTACATAAGCGCAATGATGACTTCGTTACAGCGAATTAATTTCAGTGAAGGCTCATTCTACACGAAAACAATCGTTTCCGTTGCGTATTCGGCCTTAAATTCTGTACTCAGGCAATCATTGAACAGATTTAACATTTCAGAACTAACAAAGGGTTTCAGCAGAGCTGTACAACCACCCCGCCAATTCGATAACACGTTGGTATTGCTATTATTGCAATTCTTGATAGGTCATATTATAACGTGCAGTCGTGCAGTAATGTACCGTACGACGGTGCTAAAACATACTGGTGTTAAGAACGTTTCGCTCTGAGGTTTCAGAGGGATTATTGTTGCGAGCTAAAAAAAAAAAAAACTCAAGTCACGCCCATTGAACGACACGTTCTCGCTAGTTCTAAAGGCGCCCAAATTATATCTCCAGCTTCAGCAGAACTCCTTCCTGAACCTCCACCGCAAGCGCACTTTCTTCCCCTCACAATACCCTGCGCACTGCCCGCCATACAAAAGTGCCCAGTACACTTTATGCCACTCCACGTGGGAGCGCCCAATTTAAACCCTCGCACTACCCTCCTCCCTGAGCGACCAGCAATGGCTGATCGCACGGGACTGAAAACCCCGCGCGAAAAGGGCTGCACCGCTTCGCGCTCTGAGTAAATTCTGTGTAACGTTGCAGGCTTACAGCTTCGAGAACTCAAGTTGCTTCGTTCCTGAGCGACTGTACACGCGAAATTTCGGGCAAGGCAATATCAATTTTATTCATGTTCGGCGGCCGATTCTATAAAGAGAAGTATAGAGAAACAAAACAGGTAACAGCGGCCCGCTGTACTCAACTCCGGTAGCAAGGGCTTTGCATGAGGAAGGTGCACGGCAATTGGAGCACTTTAAGCCCTCAATCTTGACTTGAGCACTTTAAGCCCTCATTCTTGACCTGATACATTTTTCGCTAGTACTGAACGACAAAGGAGCTTCCAGTATGGAAAAAGCTAGGGTGAGAGCAGCCCACGCTATGAGCACCGCTAAAGCACCGGCGCAGTGCCTCTTCCGCATCTTCACTTGCATCTCCTTCAATGCAAACACGGTACGAAGCTACATGTGGCGAGGGAAAACGTGGTGATAGCTGCATTGTCTATCTTCCCGTAATGCAATGACTCAGGAACCCTGGAATAAAGTGTTGGGTTTTAACGTAGTCATACCGAGTAGAAGCGCGAAAGCATGTGTTCATTCTTCGCCTCTTCTTACTGGCATCAGCGGACGTGAGGCCGAGCAGAGGACCGCGAAAGGTAGAGGCAAAAATCAATCAAGGTAGCACGTGTCACGCTAGAGCGGCGTGCGAACGCTCGCGTTCCCAAGGCACACAGACGTACTTACACTAAATGGCATGGGCCAAGTTGTGTAGAGTACACTAAGCGACACAATATGAGAAAATAAAAACCGAAACAATTAGTTCGCCAACATCATCATCATTCCTGGTTCTGCGACGCAGTTACGGGGAGCTTGGTTATAGCCTTTGAACTAGGTAGACAGTGCAGCCATGCAGCGGCTGGTGGTGGTGGTGAAAACTTTTAATTGCTGAAATAGAGTTTGGAAGCCACAGAGTGGCCCCGCTACATGGTCGGCGTCCCTAGTCCGGGACACCGCATGACAATGCCCCGTCTCTCGCCCGTTTCACTAGAGCCCTTTGGGACTCAAGCGAGGAGCAGTTGAGGAGGGCAGTCTCCCATGCCTCTCTGGAAGGGGTAGGGGAAGGTTGGAGGTGGGGATTTTGAGTACATACCCACACCATGTGGAAGATATCACAGGTCTCCCCACAGTGCGGGCATCGCCCATCCGTGTTAGGATCGTAATGTTTTAAGATTGCAGGACAGAGTAGAGTACCTGTCTGCAGGCGCCTTAAAGTTCGCTCCTCCGTCTTACTCAGCCCCTTTGCAGGGGCCGGGAAAAGGCGGTGGTTGTCGCTATAATGCATTATTATTTCCCTGAATCGCAGCAGCGGCTGGTTAGACTCCGAGCCAGAAGAGCTGGGATGAGGAGCCCGGTGAATAAGCGCTCGGGCAGCCGCGTCAGCGGCCTTATTACCTCGTAAGCCCTGATGGCCAGGAGCCCAAATGATTCGTTTCGGTGTTGGATCAGTGGCAGTCCGTCTTAGAATGCAAGCAGCTAAGGGGGAGATCTCCCCTGCCAAGTAATGATCACATGCTTTTCGGGAGTCCGTAATGATGATGCTCGAATTGGCGTGGGCGGCAGCAAGCGCTATCGCTACTTCCTCTCTCTGTCAGGAGGTCCTATTAGAGAGGTGGAGGAGCTCCGTATTCTGGGCCGTTTCATTCACCACAGACTCAGACCGGACTCCACCATTGTGAAACTAAAGAGAGTAGGCGAACAGGTAGGGCGCATGATCCGCCGCGTTTCCAACAAGCGGGGAGGTCTGCAGGGCAGGGACGCGCTTCGGCTCGTCTATGCCTTCGTGACTAGCCGGATCCTCTACGCCGTGCCATATCTCCGCACTACTAAGCAAGACGAGGCGCGAATAGACGCCATCATCCGCAAGGCAACTAAGCGAGCCCTGGATCTCCCGGTGGCTACCTCTAATGCCAAACTCAAGGCATTGGGGGTGCTAAACTCCTACCAGGAGCTGCGGGAGGCCCATCTCGTGAACCAATACACGCGGCTCATGCAGACGGCCCCTGGGCGCCGCCTGCTAAACCGCTTACACATCCAACACGACTGCACTACAGAGGAGGCGGAGCGTATCCCAGTACTGTGGCGCCATATGCTCTGGGTCTCCCCGCTCCCCCGTAACATGGACACCGACATGCACGAAATCAGACGACAAGCGCGGGCTCGGGCTCTTGATAGACAACACGGCTCCCGAGCCGGTGTATACCGGGTGTTTTTTTTTTTTCAGAAGGTCCAAAATTTTTAAAGAAAGATAAATTCCTGGAGATTTATTTTAACCCTGGGGCTATACTGAGGGCTACGGCGGACGCCAGATAAGAGGCAGACTACTTTAATTAGTTCGCTGATTAACTGAATACGTTAATTAACTTTTATAATTTTTATTTTAGGGGATATGTTGTATTAGCAGAATTGGAGATCGTCTTCCAAACAGTCCAGCCAAGAAAAAAAATTTTCATGGAAAAATGTTTTGCGCCCGTTATGAAGCGAGAGAAAGTCACCCTGGTAGGCAGCTTCACACTGTAACACAGCGTCTGGTAGCGCCTGTGACGTAGCTCGCTCCGCCCTGCGCTTTGTGTCAGTGCGTTTTTGTTCCAACGCGGCATACCGTGAGGCCGCGGAGCGAAGCGAGATAAGCAGCGATAACGCAGGCCGCCAGTCCGGGACGCGTGACGCAGTGCGCAGGGCGGACTGAACTACGTCAGAGGCGCTCCCGCCGCTGAATTACGGTGTGAAGATGCCTACCAGGGTGACTTTTTCGCGCCTCTTAACATGCGTGAAAAATTTTTCATTAAAATTGTTTTTTCTCGGTTGGACTGTTTGGAGGACGATCTCCAATTCTGCGAATACAACATAACCCCTAAAATAAAAATTAGAAAAGTTCATTAACATATTTAGTTAATCAGCGAACTAATTAAAGCAGTTTTCCTCTTGCCTGGCGCCCGCTGTAGCCTCCAATATAGCCCCAATGCTAAAATAAATCTAAAGCAATTTACCTTTTTTAAAAAATTGTGGACCTTCTAAAAAAACACCCGGTATTATGTAGACGTAGCAGAGCCATCGCCCACGGGATTTTACACGGCCGCTGTCGTTCACCAGGAAATGCACGTTGATGGACTCTCTTTTCGAGCCCCGAATTCAATGCAGCGGCTGCGGCTTCCCGCATAAGCCCAGCTGCGTGGCCTGTAGCTACCCGCCTCTGCAAGCTTTCGTTCGCAGCGCCGCCAGAAACAGATGCAACGTTACTAGATTACCAAAGTAATCTAGTAACGTTGAAACTAGGGGTGTGCGAATATCAAAATGTTCGAATACGAATCGAATACGAATACTTGGTTCCGAATATCGAATCGAATATCGAATAATCAAGGACAGACGCATTTAACCACTACAAAACATTTATTTGAGCACCCAGGAACATCACAGTTCAGCTATCAATGATTAAATGAACGCAAAAAGTGTGTTTGGTTGCACAAAAAGTATCCGAGTCTAGAACATTATTCTTAGAAGAGTGGAAATATCAGAGAAGATGGCTAGTACAAAGCATTGATTAAGGCTAGCTTGCCATAAGCACAAAAGTGCGTTGCTGGGATGAACATTAAAGGTTGGCGTGAAGGAAAACCAGCTGCGCCACATTGTCAGGCCGAAGTAGTACCCTTCCAGCTGAAACGACTTCTCCAGCCCCAGAAAATGCCCTCTCATTTGGCACTGAACGGGCACGTATTTCGAGGTACTTCGTGCAGAGCTCGGACTATACCAGCTTCGCATTTATACCCGCAAAGGAGCTCACCAGCGCAGTCAGCTACGTCATGGCTCAACGTTACGCATTGCCATGGAGAAAAAAAAAAGTTTTTTTTTCCTCCACGCGCATGCTCTGGGCGCCGCCATGTTGTTATGTCTCTATCGATAGGACTTGCGGACCGAAATGAACGTCGGTGCTCGCAATAGAATATTCGGCTAGATACGAATATTCGCGTTGGGTCGAATATTCAGAACCACACGAATATTTGGATTTCGAATCGAATACAAATACTAAAAATATAATATTCGAAATGTATTCGAAAATTTCAAATATTCGCACACCCCTAGTTGAAACAGATGGTTGTGAGTAGTTGCATTTTTGCAACTAAATCATTATCAATTTGCTGCCTTTGTAATTGAACCAAAATATTTTGTCCTTTAATCCACAAGTATGTGGCAAAAAGAGCTTTACCAATGTTTTTTTTTTTAAGCGTGTTACTTAGGCGAATTTAGCGCCCCCTTTCCGTTCGCTGGTGGCGGATTGAGGCCACTGATCTCCACTAGGTGGCTGGATGCCGCATTCCCGCTTTCCGAGACGAGCGCGAGTGAAGCCACCGGAAGTTGGACTGCTTGTCCCGGAAGTCGGGTGTCCGCTGTGTATTTCAATGCAAAATGTCTTGACTTTCGCCCCTTCGTTCTCAGTTTTTTGCGTTGTTCTCGCGTAATTTCTGCTGTTATATGAAAGGAACAAGCAAGCTGAACGCGAGAAATGTGAGCATTGTGTGCAGAACCCTGTAATTTCTGCGAAACCGAAGAAAACAGGCATGCATGTCTCACCCTGCTGCGGCAAAGGGGTACTTGCATTAAACACTATGTTCTTGCCTGGTTCTTGTCTTCCGATCGTGAAGGAGAAGTAGTGGAATGACGATGAGGCTAGGCCATCTTAAAACCGAATTTTCGAGCCGCAAAGAAAAGGCACAGCGCGAGAGGAACGACCGACAAGAAAGACGAATGCTGCAGTGCGCGTGAGAAGCGCTGTTAGAAGTCAACTGCACCAAGCACCACGAATTAAAGCCAATTCAGGCTTAACTTGCTACAATACGAAACAGTACATGACACGCTCCGTCGAAAAAGCAGCACCATACCTTTCGGAGGCGCTAACGTGAACCAACCGAACACCTTCGACACCTCACCAGATAGTAACCTAGCCCCCGCTCCGGTTCGGTCTACACTAAATTCGGTAAAATGGTCGCTGCAAAGTCAGATGCCTGGTGAATGTTTCCACTTATTATTTCTTATATTTATCCCCCTTTGATAGCATAACTTGGGCTTGAGCGTGGGAACAAGCATCACAGTAAAGAGCAGAGTTTTGCGAAGCTAGGCAAACGAGACGACACCGAGCCGAGTAGACGAGGCTCAGTACTTGCGTGTAGCGACGTCCTGTCGTCTGCTAGTGTTGTCCCATTGCGATGCAATGGACCCTTATTTTTGAAACGTCTTTCCCGAAGATTGCGCTGGTCTCCTCGCTCAGTTGACGGCGCAACAGGTAGGCATTGTCATGTAGAAAGACGAGAACGACGAAAAGACGAAATGCTAAGTGGGAAAACAAGACTGGAACTGAAAAACCATGCTGAGGTCCCATTTCATGCACTGCCAAAGGCTGACTTCCGGGACAAGGCCGCTGACTTCCGGTGGCTTCACTTTCGGGCGCCAGATGCGACATCCAGCTCCCCTAGTGGAGATCAGTGATTGAGGCCATAGAGTTTCTTACTATTACCTAGAGGGAAAGCTGGCAAGCCGTCTATGGGACTTTGCATGGAGACCCCACGTGACCACCTCAGCCACCATGGGCGCTCAAAGCATCATGGGGCGGTGAGCTACTTGTTGCGGAACTGCAACTTTTGGCCAAAAAATAATAAAAAAATAAAGCTGTTTGGTAACTACAAACGTCCTAACATTCAATATCTTGTCTAATGATTGCAACAAACGAGCAGAAAAGCATTTAAGTGCAAAGTTTGCCTAAAATAAGAGATGACTAGCTTTCCTATTGGCCAAGTGATGAACACTAAAAAAACTAATATTTCGTACTTAACAGGCGCACTTTTAAAAGTAAATATGTTTTCAAAAAAATGTTGTTGTTTAGATACTTTAAGACGTTTTTTAATGGCATTTAAAACCTTTTATTGGCGTCGTGTGTCGTCGAGTTTTCACTACTATGGCTTTTGAACACTGCGCTCGCGCGAAAGTCGTCTGCGCACACACAAACAGCGTTTTCGGAATGAAACATCTTAGTAAAGCCACTCCGTGTTCCCAAAAAAATACAACTGTTCCGCAACAAGTAGCTCACCGCCCAATGATGCTTTGGGCGTCCATGGTGGCTGAAGTGCAGCGCCGCCAGCTTTCCCTCTAGGTAATAGTAAGAAACTCTATGGATTGAGGCGCCTCAGCCATACTAGTTCTGCGTCCCAAATTTTAGATTTAATTATACTCCATTCCCTGTACATGAGTGCGTTTGTATCCGCTATGCACCCTGGTCAATCCCCCACCGTGGCTATGTGCCATTCAGCCCCAAGGACATCATCATCATCATCATCATACCAGCCATACTCTTTAATGGGCGCGTGCTGCACTACCTTTAACGACTCTTTGTTGGCGAGGTTCGACGGTTATAGCTGTTATAGCTGTGGGTGCCTATCTTCAGCTTGTTTGTGTTGAATGTGTGGCCTCGTTAGTTTTGTGGTAGTGTGACTGAACTCCGAAGGTAACAGATGGCTCCTGCGCTTCGGAAGACGTTCTTACGCGTATGGAGTTCTCAAAAACTGCTGACGTGCTGCACTCAAGACAACGCTGGAGCGGCCATCGCCCGATGCCTGATAGAAGAAACGGCTTGCCTTGATTGCTGACCAATGTATGTACAGAGCTGTAAAACGACTTCTGCGATGTGTCGGGAGGATGCACGAGGGCTGCGAATGCATTTAGGGTTGGTCTTCACGTCTTGTTCTCAGTGAGGCGCAAAATGCGAGCACCACGCGATCGTTTGCATGGAGAAGGTGTTCCGACACGCTCGCTTGCCAGCTATGCAACTTTTAACCCGCCGCCTTGCGCTCTAGTCAGCTCCTCGGCGGAGAAGTTGTGCAACAGAATTTGGTTGCACGCTGTGAACCATAGGGTGCTGCTTGATTCGTTATTCCGACTGAACAGGAGCAGCGCGTGAAAAGGAGACCATAAGAACGAAAAGTGCTTGTAGCGGCGTGCGTCTTTTGATTATGCGGCTCAGCCCTCGTTGGCGTCGCAGAACCCTCCTCGCAGCGCCGCGTTTCCTCCTCCGCTCACTCCTCTTTTCTTCCTTCTCCTCTTTTTTTCTTTCACGGCTGTTCCGCTCTTCGGTCCATTCCTCTGGCGAGCCGCACGTGGGCTGCCTCCGCGCCCCGCCGCCGCGGTTTTTTTGCGGTTCTCTGGTGGAAAACCGGGATTCTGTGCGTCTTCTGGACCGCGCGGTCTCTGTTCTGTTATATTTTTCGTGTTGTATGGTTTAATTTCTTTATATTTTTGTTTCTTTTCATATTTGCACTTTTTTCATTTGTTTTATTTCACTCATGAAAGCCGTACGTTCACTAGACGTGCCTGTATTCATACTCAAACCGTGAACCTTCGTGGCGGAATGGCAGCGACTACCCTTGAAGTGTCAAAGGCCCTGGTTCGATTCCCAGTCTCAATAAAGTTTTTAAGGCGAAAGCCTTTACTGCCTCATACTTTCGTTAGCAGCCGTGTCGGCAGATGTGTCCGCGTTTTGACGGGTGTCCACCGCTGCCTGCCAGCGCTACAACACGCTGGTCTGTTCCACTCCTAAAGGCGAAGCTTAAGCGTCATTAATTAGCCGTTAATTAGTATTTGGTCATTAATCAGTAATTAGCCACTAATTAGTAATTTGACATTACTTCGTCATCAATTATGTGTGACGTCATCCGGTGGTGACGTCACCAGTGTCACATAGGCAAAGTGGTGCGGAAAGCGCTTTCGCCTCTATGCACTTTAGACAGTCAAAGTGCCCCCTGAATTTTTTTTCTTCGCCGAAACTCGAACACACTTGCTAACATTCCTTGCTCACGACAGTATGAGGCATTAAAGGCTTTCGCATTAATAAAGCGATTCTGCTCGTATTCTGCACATTGAGAGGCGCGCTGACCAGGCCGCGGGCCGACAGTGTGCCTCTCAATGTGGTGACGCATGAACACGTAGTGCGCGGGCCGCGGGCGAACGGACCGTCGTGTGAATCGCCCTTTAACACCATTTTAAGTACGTGCGCAGTCGCCTTCTTTGGGCGAGGAACGCGCCGGCCACACAAATGGCTTGAAGGGCAACGCGAAAATGGCGAGCCGGCCGCCCTAGAAGCTCGCCAGGAGCAGAACAGCTGTGAAAGAAAATACGCGCAGAATCGCTTTATTAAGGCGAAAGCCTTTAATGCCTCATACTGTTGTGAGCAAGGAATGTTAGCAAGTGTGTTCGAGTTTCGGCGAAAAAAAAAATTCAGGGGCCACTTTGACTGTCTAAAGTGCGTAGAGGCGAAAGCACTTTACGCACCACTTTGCCTATGTGACACTGGTGATGTCACACATAATTGATGACGAAGTAATGACAAATTACTAATTAGTGGATAATTACTGGTTAATTACCAAATACGAATTAACTGCTAATTAATGACGCTTAAGCTTCGCCTTTAGGAGTGGAACGCGACAGCGTGTTGTAGCGTTGCCAGGCAGCGGTGGACACCCGTCAAAACGCGGACACATCTGCCGACACGGCTGCTAACGAAAGTATGAGGCATTAAAAGCTTTCGGCTTAAAAACTTTATTGAGACTGGGAATCGAAACAGGGCCTTTGGCACTTCAAGGGTAGTCGCTGCCATTCCGCCACGAAGGTAAACGCTTTAAGCATGAATAAAGGCACATCTAGTGAACGCACGGGTTTCATGAGTGAAATAAAACAAATGAAAAAATTACAAATATGAAAAGAAACAAAAATATAAAGAAATTAAACCATAAAACACAAAAATATAAAAGAAAAGGCAGATCTAGTGAACGCACGGGTTTTATGAGTAAAATAAAACAAATAAAAAAGTGCAAATATGAAAAGAAACAAAATATAAAGAAATTAAACCGTACAACACGAAAAATATAACAGAACAGAGACCGCGTGGTCCAGAAGACGCACAGAATCCCGGTTTTTCACGAGAGAACCGCAAAAACCGCGGCGGCGGGGCGCGGAGGCAGGCCACGTGCGGCTCGCCAGAGGAATGGACTGAAGAGCGGAACAGCCGTGAAAGAAAAAAAGAAAAGGAGAAGAGAGGAGGGAGCGGAGGAGGAAGGGCGGCGCTGCGAAGAGGGTTCTGCGACGCCAACGAGGACTGAGCCGATTATGCTGCCTGAGTGTTTACTGGATATGGAGTATTGCCTGTTCTACGTCGCAATCACATCAAGTGCTGCGTTTCTTAATACCTCTGGTCAACGAAACGACGATTAGAAATAGCAGAACCATTCCATTGCAGTGCAGCTGATTAAATCGCACAATGGAATGTTTGTTGTCATTTTATTTAAATTACGTTCACTACATTTGTCATTCCGCCATTTTCAGTCTGAAGCGATAAAAGTTTAACGTGATTCGCGAATAATAGCTCTAAGAAAAGATGATTAGCTTTGTAAACCATTTTTATGCTAACTATTGGAGGCGTAGGTAATTAATCAGCCTCCACTCATGAACAAATTGGACTGAACTGTGGCTTCTGTGATGATGGTTGTGAAAGCATGGCTCTAATGCAGCCTTTCTTCAAATGCGCCCGCAGTCAAGCTCTGTACAGCTGCTCCACCTGTATCAGCACGCTACTTTTGCACCAGCTTTCATCCGCCATCGAGCCAATGCTACCTCAACCTGAGGCAAATGGCATCAAGACCTGCTGGTGCAGCTAGCCTATTACCCAAGCAACCACAGATATCCGTCGGACGTACGAGCTAGATCCGAACGTCCTTTGCCGAGATCGGACGTCCATCGGACATACGAACACAATCCGATTTCGGATATCCGTATTCATACATCCGCCGGACGTACAGACACTATCCGCTTTTGTATATCCGCATTAGAGACAAGGTATACGTCCGAGGGATGTACGGTGGAGTATATTCTCCGGATATGAGTATAGAATTTTTTTCTAATTTTTCACACAGAAAAGTCGCGCCGTTCGATTATGTATACTGTAGAGTTCGCTTTTTTAACCTAGAAAATTTTATTCGCGAAGGAAATTTTGTCAGTTTTATTGGCTAGTGTGCGAGAAATTGCGTTAATATCTGCATATTTGCTTTGGAGAAATTATTTCCATGAGCTACAGGGTTTGACTTGAGGACTTTTGTAAATTCGCGCAATTCCCTAGTCATATACTTGCAGTGCAAGGGCCACTGCTGAACTAAATTTATTTAAGGGTAGGAGCGAGTGCTACACAAATTTACAGTAAATCAATTACTAATTTACATCTAGAAAACATCTAAAAATCAGTAGCGACATCGTGTCCGCCGTTGTAAATCGCGATTGAAACCACTTGTATATTCAAGACTCCCGCCGAACTCCGCTATCATCATCATCCTAAATGCAGCTTGTAGTCAGCCCAATCCAATCCATCAGCCACAGAGTGCAGCGGCATAATGGCGGCGTTGCTAGTTTGGTGCGAAGCGTGGTGCCCCTTTTGAGCTCTGTTACTAGAATGTGTGGCTTTTTTTAGTCTGCGGACGAAAGTGGTGTGTAACTTGAACAATTCGAAGGATGCGGCAAGTGCCTGAAGCCCTCCTGGAACGCTGGAATATCGTACTACACCGACTTTGAATGAAAGAAGGCCTAGTGTGATTGCCTACGGCATGGCCTACGGAGGTAAGTGCAGTACACTGCTTGGGAATTACTTTTATGACAATGGAGCAAGATCTGTAACATTCTCTCGCGGGAGAGTTGGAGTTATGTATGGCTATACTGTGGTGTGGGCTACAGATGGGTTGAGACTTGTGCTACGTCTCTTGCCTCTTTGTGCCGTTGTGGTCTTCATTAACTTGAATAGCATTGACGAAGTTGCCGAACATTCTTGAAGTTATCATGTTCTCTTGCAATTTGGCACAGGCATAATCTTTTTGTTAGCAGTCCTGACACTGGTTATTGCTTGAGTCTAGGGAAAGGAGGGCAGAACTTCTCTGAAATTAGAGACTGCATGTAACAGGTGGGTTGTAGGGCGCGTGCCATCATGAAAAATGCTCAATTTCCTAGCTCTTGGCCCCTTTCAAGCATAGAATACCTACTGGTGTCAAGGATGATGACTATGTCGGTGCGTCTCTCACCTCTGTGTTATTTTGGGCTTTATTAACGTGAATACCAATAACAAAGTTGCCAAGCATTTTTGAATTTATCATGGTCTACTGAGATTTGGCGTGGGCTTGATTCCTAACCTTTTTCTTTTCATTTTTTGCAGAAAGCTGTTCGCTTCCGCTTCATCACGGAAGTAGGAAGATGGATGTGCGCTCGAAGTTTTACGTCTTATTGAGGAGTTACACACTTCACAGTAACTCAGGCCTGTGCTGATGTACAATCATAATAAAATATTCTCGCTGTACTTTCAGTTGCGTTTTCATTTTATTGCTCCGCGGACACGATGAAAGTATGCATGTGCCATATATGCAAACATCCGAGAAAGATCCGGGAACGGACGTCCGAAATCGATGTCCGTTGGCCAGACAAACATGTCCCTTTGGACGCCTACAGGACGGCCGACGGACGTCCACCGGCTGTTCGCGGACGTCCGCCGGCCGTCCGGAACATCCGAAACGGACGGCCGATGGATATCTGTGGTTACTTGGGTAGCTATGGGCAATGGATATCAATCAAGCATGTGCCACTTGTGCATCAGCTCCGTAATTTGACTAGGTTTTGTCTATTTTCAGCTCAGGCCGGCAGTCCCAGCTGCTCCTGCGGCCACCGCTGCCATTCCTGTGACCATCACTACCGGTTCCTGCGGCCTGTCGGCGGTTTTTCGACTGTTTCTGCAGCTTGGGATACTCCACCCATCGCCCTGCTGCAGTTAGCCGCGGCGCCTGCCCTCACCGGGAAAACACTCGGTTTGTCTGGCCTGCGGTGCTGGGACACTCAGGTGGGCCGTTTCATCGCCCTCCCGCGCGCGGTCGCGGTCCTCGCCGGCTCCCTTTTCTGGGGCGCTGGCCTTTTTTGGGCTTAGCCTTAGCAAGACAGTGTTTGCAATTCTCCACCGGGTTTTATTTTAGAAAGAGGAAACTCCATGTGTCGATGGATCTATACGAACAGGCCTGGGGTGTGGCCTGATCTCGGTGCATAGAACCAACAGCGCACTTCCTCACCAGAGCAGGATTTGGCCACCCTGGTGTAGTACTTGGCCGCAACCTTCTATGAACCACCCAATTAACCCTCGGCCCTCAGTCCCCAGTGGCTGCGGAGCAGCTGGCTGGTGTGGCGGTCAGACCTGTCACGCAGCGGACGGTGCTAAGAATCATTGGCTCCGGACAGGCGGCCATTGGAAACTGAACCTAGCAACGTTTAACGTAAGAACCTTATCCAGTGAGGCTAGTTGAGCAGTGCTGTTGGAGGAATTAGCTGGTATTAATTGGGATGTCATAGGGCTTAGTGAGGTTAGGAGGACAGATGAGGCGTATACAGTACTAAAGGGCGGGCACGTACTGTGCTATCGTGGATTAGCAGATAGACGAGAACTAGGCCTGATATTCCTCATCAATCAGAATATATCTGGCAACATAGAGGAGTTTTATAGCATTAACGAGAGGGTGGCAGCTATCGTAATTAGGTTTAATAAGAGGTATAAGCTGAAGGTGGTTCAGGCCTACGCGCCCACATCGAGCCATGATGACCAGATCGTTGAAACCTTCTACGAAGACGTGGAATTGGCGATGACCAAAGTAAAATCACAGTACACTATACTGATGGGCGACTTCAATGCGAAGGTAGGCAAGAAGCAAGCTGGAGACCAGGCGGTAGGTGACTATGGCATAGGTTCTAGGAATAGCAGGGGAGAGTTGTTAGTAGAGTTCGCAGATAGAAATAATTTACGGATCATGAATACCTTCTTCCGCAAACGAGCCAACAGGAAGTGGACGTGAAAGAGCCCCAATGGTGAGACTAAAAATGAAATAGACTTCATACTGTGCGCTCAGCCTGGCATCGTAGTGGATGTGGAGGTCCTCGGAAAGGTCCGTTGTAGCGACCACAGAATGGTAAGGTCTCGCATTAGCTTAGATTTGAAAATGGAGCGCAGGAAATTAGTGAAGCGGAAGTCTATTAACGAGTTAGCATTAAGAGGGAAAGTAGAGGAATTCAGGATTTTGCTGCAGAACAGATTTTCCGCTTTAACTGAAGATGACGACCGTAATGTTGAAACAATGAACAATCGTCTCACAGATATCATAACGGAGTGCGCCGTAGAAGTAGGTGGTAGGATGGTTCGACAGGATACCGGGAAGCTATCTCAGGAGACTAAGGATCTGATTAAGAAACGCCAAAGCAGGAGGACGTCTAACTCCATAGATAGAATAGAGCTAGTAGAGCTGTCGAAGTTAATAAATAAACGCAAGATAGCCGACATCAGGAAGTTTAACACGGAGAAAATCGAGCATGCTCTAAAGAGCGGAGGTAGCCTAAAAGCAGCGAAGAGAAAACTAGGCATAGGTAAAAACCAGATGCAAGCGATAAGAGACAAAGAGGGCAATGTCATTAACAATATGGATAAGATAGTTAAAGTAGCGGAAGAATTTTACACAAATCTATAAAGTAGCAATTGCAATCAGAATGTTACTGAGAGGGGCAGTGGAACACAGCAATGGGACATCCTGCCAGTAACGATGGAGGAAGTAAAGAAAGCCTTGGGAGCAATGCAGAAGGAGAAAGCAGCTGGTGAGGATCAGATAACAGCAGATTTGTTGAAGGATGGAGGAGAAATTGTGCTCAAAAAACTAGCCACCCTGTATACGCAATGCCTTGTGACCTCGAGCGTACCTAGAGCGTGGAAAAATGCTAACATTATCTTAATTCATAAGAAAGGAGACTCCAAGGACTTGAAGAATAACAGACCGATCAGCTTACTGTCTGTTGCCTACAAGGTATTTACTAAGGTAATCGCTAATAGGGTCAGGACCACCTTAGACTTCAATCAAACAAATTACCAGTAGGCTTCAATCAACCAAATTACCAGGCAGGCTTTTGTAAAGGATACTCGACAACGGACCATATTCACGCAATCAATCAGGTGATAGAGAAATGCGCAGAATATAACCAGCCCCTATATATAGCATTCATTGATTACGAGAAAGCATTCGACTCAGTAGAAACCTCAGCAGTCATGCAGGCATTGCGGAATCGAGATGTAGAAGAGTGTTATGTGAAAATATTGGAAGATATTTATAACGATTGCACAGCTACCATAGTTCTCCATAGAGTCAGCAATAAAATTCCAATAAGGAAATGTGTCAGGCAGGGAGACACGATCTCGTGTATGCTATTCACTGCCTGTTTACAGGAGGTATTCCAGGGCCTGAAATGGGAACAATTGGGGATAAGAGTTAATAGAGAATACCTAAGTAATTTGCGATTCGCTGATGACATTGCGTTGCTAAGTCACTCAGGACATGAACTGCAAAGCATGATCAATGAATTACAGGCAGAGCAGAACGGTGGGGTTAAAAATTAACATGCAGAAAACCAAACTAATGTTCAACAGCCTAGCAAGGGAACAGCTGTTCGCAGTTGGTAGCCAGGTACTGGAAGTAGTAAGAGAATATGTCTATTTATGGCAGGTAGTGACAGCTGATCGAGATCATGAGATGGAAATAACTAGAATGAGAACGGGGTGGAGCGCATATGGCAGGTTATCTCAGATCATGACTGGCAGTTTACCAATATCCCTCAAGAGAAAAGTATACAACAGGTGTATCTTACCGGTACTCACCTTAGGGGGCAGAAACGTGGAGGCTAACAAAGAGGGTTCAGCTTAAGTTAAGGACAACGCAGTGAGCTACGGAAAGAAAAATGATAGGTGTAACGTTAAGAGATTGGAAGCGGGCGGAGTGGGAGAGAACAAACACGTGTTGATGATATCCTAGTTGAAATCAAGAGGAAGAAGTGGGCTTGGGCAGGGCATGTAATGCGAAGGCAAGATAACCGATGGTCCTTAAGGGTAACGGAGGGGATTCCAAGAGAAGGCAAACGTAGCAGGGGGCGGCAGAAAATTAGGTGGGCGGATGAGATTAAGAGATTTGCGGGAATATGGTGGCCGCGGCTGGCGAAGGACAGGGTTAATTGAAGAGACATGGGAGAGGCCTTTGCCCTGCAGTGGACGTAGTCTGGCTGATGATGATGATGACATGAGTGAGTACCCAAGGCGGTCGTTTTTTTCCTTGTCTTTGCTTTTAGCCTGACAAAAATCTTCTGGTACAGGCTCCCTCTCTCTTTCATTTATTTTTGTCTTTTGAAAGAGGACAAAGAGAAAGGGAAAAGATATGCGGGCATTGTAAAAGCACTCCTCTAGTCAAGCTCATTATGTTATAGTGTGTAATGCTTTTTTATAGTTTTTTCCCTCATGCCTCTCATGCTAGGGAATCTTTACCACAGTATAGACCAAATTAAAAATATTATGTGCTTCACGACGTTTATACAGCGGTCTAAAAGCAGCAAATTTTTATGTGTTTACTTCACCAGTACCTACCACTTACGAGGTATGGCATGTTTGAAGCGAACCAGTGGTGTGATAACTCTATGGCAGACATAGCCGAATGGGCAATACATAATTGAATATTAGTGTTCAAATGGCGCACTCTGCTTTAGAAGCATAGATCTGGCTAGCATCAATAATTGATACCCTACCAGATTATCCTTGCATTACATGAAACCCTGTAAAGCTTATATTGAAGCTGTACAGAAGAAAGGCGTTTATTCGATATGTCATGAGCATTGCTGAGGTTTTCTTTCACACTTGCCACAACTCACTGCCCTGCACAGTTGAAATGCATTTGGAATCTTTTGAATATTTGTGCATTCTTGTTTTTTATTCATACCGACGTTCAGTTACTGATTGCATAACCCTAGCTGAGCCTACGTCAACAAATATTGCTGCGATCTTAACAATACCCCTTGCTTTACTTGAACCGATGCGTTTGATGTCGCCTCTCTGCCGTGCCATCAAGGTTTGTAACAAGCTGTGTAAATAACTTCATTTACTTTCTCGAGGCATTTGTTGCTGTAATTAGTGACAAGTATAGCCTATAAAGAACAAACTTAAGTACTCATATTTATCTTCTTTCGAGCACTTGTTTCTCTTGTATTCTTAACTTAAACAGATATGAGCAGGCCTCAGCACTGGAGAGATGTGCTGCAGGACAAATAAACAAGAACTACCAGTCCAGCTGCTCCCTTAGGGGCATGTTGCTGAGGCTTTTATCGCTTGTAGTTCTACGCAGCTTTACTTAAAACCATTGTCTCCGACACAGTGTGTGCCTTAATATTTTGATTCATTTGCTTTAGTGTGTGCCACTCTGGTGCCCTAACAAACTTGCTCACCTTTGTACTCTTTGTTCATACATTTTCCTCCAACACCTTGTATAGTTTCAAATGATGCTACATTATCTAGTAAAGTTAAGTTACTCTCTCCTAGCTGCTCTAAGAGAAAAAAAATGTGCACGTTATATTGCAATGTGTTTGTGCCACTTGTTTTGAAAACAAAAGGTGGCTGAATTTTTGTACAGAGAAGTCAAGAAACATGAAATGATTTTCATATTTGATGGCCTGCGTGTTATCTTTACATGACTGCAGTGGCTAAATATCTCTTTGCGGTTGGCTAATTAGGCATAACATGGTAATGTCAGTTCCTGTGAACATCATTCAGTCTTCGAATGTGAGGGTAGCACAACAGCATGTTATAGCTTTTTCTTGTTCAAGGAAGCATTGTATTTAGTTCGTCTTGTGACTGCTGCTTATGCTGTTACTCAGCAGCCTTATCAGACTCTCTTGGAGTGCTACGTTTTAGTGCACATTTAACTGATTGTTGCCTCTCCTTGCTTGATTCTAAAAAAAGATACTCTAACTCTATACCTCGTATCATTTTCTTATGCAGTTCTCTTGCTGCTGCATTCCACCGTGGAGGAGGCTACCTGTTGGGGCTGTTGATGCACACGTTGCATCACTCGCTACCGCTTCCTGCTGGGGATGCAGACAAGTAACGACAAGCAGGCTGTCTGATATTGAGGACAAGTGTCAGGATAGCACACCAACAAAGTCACTTAAGCATTCCTGTGCTGATGCATGTTTATCAAAATCAGCTCAAAGCTTCATATCTACATCGATGTAGACATTTAGCATATGTTTGGCATCCTGTTTGACTCTTAATTCACTAGTGTTTGCAGCGTTTAATGTTGGTCTTAAGACAGTGTAAGCATTGTTTTACTGTGGGATTTTTAGCTATTTTAGAGAGGTGTGTGTGCATGCATGCACTGTTTTTCCCACAGATTTTTTATGTGGCTCATGGAACTTTCATGTTACAGAAGAAATTATTTCATTTCTGGGTTGTACAGGAAAGTGAGCAGTATTTATATACACCAGGTGTTTCAGGGAAGACTAAGTAGTTTTCAGAAATATGGCTTTTGCTGCATAGTATTACTAGTGTTAGCAGACACCAGAAAGCTGGTGAGTTGTATTTAGTAAGCTGGTTAGTTAATTTCTTATAATTAACTTTTGACTAACACAGGTTTGCAACTGGTTGAAATTAGAGATTTGTAGCTGGTCATTAGTAGTAGCCATATCAGCTTTTAAAATTTACAAAACATAATTACCCTCGCCGCTGCAGTGGCTTAACAAATTTTGGCTGCATCGTGCGAAAATACATACGCTTTTGAAAGCATACAGGCAAAGCAACCCCTTAAGTGCATCTAATTGCTACAAATCTCTTTAATTGCAACAAGACACCTAACTCTGATAGTTAAAAGGTTCATTAATTAGTTAACCAGCTTACTACGTTAGACAATTCGCCAGTTTTCTGGTGCCCGCCATCACTGGTAATACTATGCTGAAAAGGCCATATATTTATCCAAAAAACCTATTTCTTGAAACTTGCGTAGTCTTCCCTGAAACACCTGGTATATATCTATATATGTATAAAAAATTTAGCACGATGTAATTCATGACGTTTTGGGTGGAGGGCCAGCCGTTTTCAAGTGTACTACATTTGAAGCACACAGCTTTTGTTTCGAATGCTCTATTATACTTGAAAAAGGCTGGTCCTCCAACCGAAATGTCGTGAATTAAAACCTTTTATCTTTTTCAATTTCTGTGTGTCTATCATTGTTACTAAGAGGGAACTGAGGGGAACTATGCCGAAGGCAATATTCTATTCCTCAAGATCTATTGTTTTCTGTAAAAAAATTTTATGTGTCATGCACGTCTTGTAGCTCTTAAGTATGCTTGTGAGCAATAAATGAATGTAATAATTTGTATTTTGCTTCTATTATTCTTTAAGCAGTCTAGGATACGGCGTTCACAAAATGATTTCGAAGTGATGAAACAATGGTGATAAAAGTCATAGAGTGTAGTTAACACACCTTTTTCCCAGTGTTGATAAGTTGATGTAGCAATTATACTTTCTTCGTACTTGAGTCTTTTGAATAACGGTGGCCAATTGTCGGAAGACTGTTAGTAGGGTGTTGGTAGACATTGTTGGTATGTGGTTGATAGGAAGTGCATAGAAACTGTCGATAAGGGGATCGTGCTATGTGCTTGAGTCTTTTGGATAACTGTGGCCAATTGTCAGAAGACCGTCGATAGGGTGTTAGTAGACATTGTCGGTAAGTGGGTAATAGGAAGTGCATAGAAACTGTCGATAAGGGGATCGTAGGAAGTCTAAAGACTTTCTACGTACTTGAGTCTTTTGGATTACGGTGGCCAATTGTAGGAAGACAGTTGATAGGTTGTTACTACAGAGTATAAAGACATTCAAAAGACTTTCTGTTCAATGCTGATAGGTTCTATTAACATTTGTCTGAAGAATTTCTAAAGAATGTTACTAAAAATTTTTGTCCGCAGGCCACCCTATAACAATAAATATTTACAACTAAAAGATTGCACAGTAAGTACTAATTAGCACTTTGGAATAAAAGACATTTTGGAAACTGGAGTATGCGGCAGTTGCGTGTGATCCTCACCTAAAAAAAGATATACAGCAACTATAAAATATTGAGAGAAAAGCTGTCAGATATATTTTTTCAAAATTTGACAGGAAAGATTCTCCGACATCACTGATAAAATTTAACAATATCTCCACTCTAGACATACGCAGAAAGATTAGCAGACTCATATTCTTACCTGACTGTTTTGTTGGTACATTGAAAGTAGTTCTCCCTAAGCATGTGAAACCCCTCAGTTCCACGACTACAAGACACAGTAATTAGCGCTCTTTAACACCTATATTTTCACTTGTAGAGAATCGTCTAAAAACTATTTTCTACACACGGTGGCTGAGTGGAAATAAGTACCACCTTGTGTTTTTGAATCAAATTTTGTGGCTGAAGTAGAGGGTCTGTTCTTTGTTGGGTAGAATTTGATCCTCTGTTAACAGTGTTTTGCGTACTTTTCTCAGGTGCTCTTTTTTGTTCTTTTGTTGACACTATTTTTCTCCTGATATGGTTCAAGTCGTTCTTTTGTTGTCCCTCCTGCTAGGACTAAACAAAAGGCCTGCAGCATATTCGTAAATTAGTAAATGTATAGGCATTATGAATCAAAGCTTATATATTCAGGCATAATTTGGTACAATACGAAACAGTGCTTGATACACTCCGCTGAAAACGCAGTACCATTCCTTTTTGGAGCCGCTGATGCGAACCAGAACACCGCCGGAACCTCACCAGTTAGTTGCCGCGCCCTCGCTCCGGTCTGATAGAAACATAATTCGGTAAAGTGGTCACTGCAAATTCGACTGCCTGGGGTAGGTTTCCATCTATTCGTTTCTGAATTTTGCCCCTACTGATGGCTTAACTTGGGCTTAGAGCGTGGGAACGTACATCACAATAAAGCGCAGTGTTGGCGAAGCTGGCGCAACGGGACAACACAGAGCTGAACAGATGACGCTCCATTCGTACGTGTTGCGTGTATCAACGTCCTGTCGTCTGTTACAATCGTGCCATTGCAATGCAAAATGCCCTTCTTTTTGTAACGGCGTAGTAAGTAGGCAGTATCGTGTAAAAAGACGAGAACGACGAAGAGAAAATTCCAAGGTGAAAATGGAAACTGAAAAGCCGTGCTCATGTCCCATTTCGTGCCCTGCCAAAGGCCGACTTTCGAGACGAGGCCGCTTACATCCGATAACTTCACTTTCGGGAGCCCGATGCGCCATCTAGCCTCATAGTAGAGATCAATGAGCACATCGCCTTTTAAAAACGCACCCATTTGGACTTCACAGAGAAATAAGTGCCTGTCGCAAAATTTCATTATCACACAGTTTCAAGCCGATGCGCACATCCAGAGATCTCGTTCAGCATTTACTCCGCAAGCTCGGGTCTAATCCAAACAGCGCTCCTCATATAATAGTGCAACTCGACGTGATCCACAGGTTCGCTCTGGCACCTGAAGCGCAGTCTAACAATCCGTCGACCCTTACATCGCCCAGACATCTAAATCCAGAGTTTATCCGGTCAATGACGTCTCCCTAAAAGATAGGAAACATTCCGTGTGTTTGCCCTTGATTTTTTTTTTTGCACGCAAAGAACAATTTCTCGTTTGTTCGAGTCTGGAGGTCTTTCCAGTGTTTATCTTCAGATGGCTGAACATAAAACATGGGTGGCTGAAAAGGCACGCTAAACTGACGGAGGCATTTTCACAGAAGGAAGCGCACTTTTTTTATTTAAACAAGCTTCATTCGCTTCAAGCGTCGAGGGTGTTATCCTGCATGCCCTCGCTGGCCTACAGGCTGGTCGCAGAGCGCGGACCCTACGGCCGGCAGAGGTGTTCCTTCAGGCAGTGGTAGTCTCTGGTGCTCTTTCGTACGAAGACCTTCTTGCAGAAGCCACACTGGAAATGACCAACTGTCAGGTGGACGCTCTTGTGGGCTATGGCGGCGGTGGCATCGGCGAACACAGCACCACACGTTAGGCACAGATTTTCCGTATGTGCATTCAAGTGCATGGCCATAATGAACTCACTACGGCTCTTCCAGGAGCAGACAGGACACGGCACTTCGGTGCTCCGGGGGTGGCCGCGAATGTCATGTCTGTACATCTGGTGGGCTATCAAATGGCCTGGCAAGCGGAAATTTAATCCACAGGGCCAGCACCTGTGGAAGTTGTCCACGTCTACTCGCAAAATGTGCTGCAAGGAGAAGAAAGCGGGTCGGTCACTCAGTACACCCTTGTTCGCACTGAAGCTTGCAGAAACGCTCAACAACAGCACCTGAACTAAACATAGTGGAATACAATCAACTGGCGGAACCGAAAGTGAAAGTATTCACTTTATTTATTTATTTATTTATTTATTTATTTACACATAATGCAGTCATGGAGACCAAGCAGGGGGGCAACATTCAAAAAGCAAAAATAATATCAAACACTACGCAAATCCAGCGTTCCGGCAACAAAGGAAACCAAACAGAGTGCAATGATATTGTTAAGTTTACACATACGGTAAGACATTCTCTTCAAAAGCAGCGGCATCATGAGCCGAAAAGACATTTGCTGGCAGTGAGTACCATGTTGTGACTGTTCGGAGAAAAAATGAGTTTTTGAACATATTTGTGCGTGCAAAGTACGGGTTAAGGTTATGGTTGTGGCTATTGCGTGTCTGTCGTGGAGTACGGGAGGATATATAGGGAGCAACATTAATATTAAATTGACTAGACTTTTGACTATAGCCAGTAACTAAGCCAGTAAGAAAAAAAACAGGTCTAGGCAAAACCTACGGAATATAACGATAGGTTAAAAAAGTATTAAGACTAATCGTGTATTGAAAAACTTCGATCTGCATTTTGGTTTAGGTTTTAGGTTTTATGGGGTTTAACGTCCCAAAGCGACTAAGGCTATGAGAGACGCCGTAGTGGAGGGCTCCGGAAATTTCGACCACCTGGGGTTCTTTAACGTGCACTGACATCGCACAGTACACGGGCCTCTAGAATTTCTCCTCCAAAGAAATTCCAGCCGCCGCGGCCGGGATCGAACCCGCGTCTTTCGGGTCAGCAGCCGAGCACCATAACCGCTAAGCCACCGCGGCGGCGATCTGCATTTTGGCCTTGAACGCAGGGACAGTTCAGCCGCTAAATTGCAATGCAGCCACATAAGCATTCATGAATGGCTGGATTGGGTTTTATGGGCATTTAGCGTCCCGAAGCGACTCAGGCTATGAGGGACGACGTAGTGGAGGGCTCCGGAAATTTCTAGCACATGGGGTTCTTTAACGTGAACTGACATCGCACAGTACACGGACCTCTGCAATTTCGCCTCCATCGATGTTCGACTGCCGCGGCCGGGATCAAACCCGCGTACCCGTGGGTCAGCAGCCGAGCGCCATAACCACTGAGCCACCACACCGGCAGTCATGGATGGCATCGAAATAAATGGTTATATATCGGGGAGTTATGGGCAGTGATGGGTGTACGTCCATCAGCTATATGCAGTTGCTTTTGCTTCGTCCCTATCTGTCCATGCGGCTCACACCTAATGATGGCCCAGTAATTAGGCCGAAGGTATGTGCTGTGGCAGGAAAATGAAGCGTGCGCGTGAGTGGGTTGAACACTGCGTTCACCTGCCCTTTTTTAACAGTGAAAGCCAGTCTTGCCTATATTCAAACAGTTGCAATCTCTGATTCGTGCAGAGTGACTTAAATGTAAAAGGCGAGAGAGATTCCGAGCTTCGCCGTCGGTAGTTGAACACCCGCTGGGCGACCAACAGGGACCACCGGGTGTCGGAAGTAAGTCGGGGCTTACCTCAGCGCGCCATTCTTCAGAGTCGTCGCCTTCTTCATTGGCGGGCCCTCCACTGGCTTCCATCTCGGCCAGCAACCGAAATTTGATGGTCAGCAGCGACGCGACGGTCAACAGCCGGTCCAAGGCTCTCGTTGCAAGGCGATCGAAAGGAATACAGGAAGCGGACGTGTGGCGCGGCGGTTGGTCGGCGGGCAGCGACCCGCGAGCGATGTGACGTAACTCACGAGCGATGCAAAGGAAGAAGAAACGCCACGAAGGCGAAGAGAAAGCGACAGTGCTAAAATAAGTGGGCACAAAATATTCATTGTATTCGCTTTTTTTCGTTGATAAGCGCCGTCCGTTAATAATACGTTGTGAAATCAAAGGATTCGTTGGGCATGAGTTTAAATTAAAGTTAGGAGTGCTTTAACTTTAGGGCATCGGTGCAACTTTGGATTGCGGCTTTTGCTGCATCGGCAGCTATAAAACTTGTCAGGAGGTATTCACATGACTTCATCCGCAAGGGGCGCTAGCGGCCGGCGCGGCATTCGCCATGTTGGTGGTCGCGCGCGCGGCCGCCGCAGCCAGCCGCAGCGTTTGAATAGCTGGTGATGGGTGAAATGTGAGTGTATTTCGCGTCTCGCCGCACGTAATTTCTGTCCGACCCGTGCCGCCGCATGACGGAGTGAATATTCCGTGAACTGTGCGAAGCAGAAAAGAGCGGGCATGCTCAGAAGGTTCTACTTTGTGAAAAGGTCGACCCCCGTAGGAATGCGGAGGCACCGGCATGGTGACATAGCTTGCACCGACGTCACATCCGGTGGCCGTTGGTTGCGAGTCGGCCATGGTGCCGAACCACCGCCAGACCGCCTCTAGCTTTCCGCATATATGTTAGCTCGCAACGTGTCGATTCTCGTCCATCATTAGATTCGGTATGGTTTTGTGTGCCACCCTTGGCTGCTACGATCGTAGCGACTGCTCCAGGTGAAAGAAGCCATTTAACACGAACTTCATCTGCATTCGTAAGATAATCGTAGGCATGCAAGTGCGAGCGCTCCATGACTGAGTACGAATCTGCGCGAGCTGCGGCTGGCTCGCATTGAGCGCGACGATTTGGAACCCGTCAACCCAAATTTACTTGTGCGTGGACTGCACTTTGTGACAAGTAAGAGGCTTGTGTCGTCGACTAAATGTTTACGAAAACGTGGGAAGCAATGACTACACTCTTGAATGTTGCTGTTTTGATTGACGCCATCGAATTTGTCTGAACACAAACCCAGACTGGGTCCCGTGTCGCTGCATCTTAGCTAGAGCACTAGGCAAGCCGGCTCGCATTAAGCGCGACGATTTGGAACCCGTCAACCCAAATTTACTTGTGCGCGGACTGCACTTTGTGACAAGTAAGAGGCTTGTGTCGTCGACTAAATGTTTACGAAAACGTGGGAAGCAATGACTACACTTTTGAATGTTGCTGTTTTGATTGACGCCATCGAATTTGTCTGAACACAAACCCAGACTGGGTCCCGTGTCGCTGCATCTTAGCTACAGCACTAGGCAAGCCGGCTCAGATCGCCACGACCGTAGCGAGCAATGACGGCAGAGAAAGCGGCGTGCCGAGGCCAAGCTTCTCGTCTCGTTTCTTGCGCATCGCAGACAGGCTTCTCACCCACCTGCTGTAGAAATCATTGTGTGCCTCCATTGATTCGAAGGCTTTCATTTCTTCCAACTTCCCAAAGCTGGCAAGAGTACACGACATCCCCCGTGGGCCACTTCAAGGAACACATCAACGCCCGTCTTCGCGTCGACTCCCGGTTGCAGCGTGTGCGGATCTGTATCATCGCAAATTTTCACTTTGTCTGCGTAGCGTACGCGCGCCGATCGAATAAATTCAGACTAGTAGACTGCACTGAATGGTTCATTCCTCTGTGGAGTAGGTATCGCGCCTGAAAGATAAGAAAATAATCCAAAATGTCCGAGGAGTGGCCAGGCATCGCAGGGCGGACGGGCGGGGACGGCCGAATGGTTCGGCAGCATGGCCGCAAGCGCTTGATGGGGGCGGAAGTGACGACACGTGCAACCTATGTATACAAGACTGCTGCCGCGCGTTGAATTCCCCGGTATCGAAGCCCACCTTGTGCACGGCTTAAGTTTGCTGGCAGGCCAAGGAATTAAAGGATATAAACCCATGAGAGGGGGCAATTACTTGACAAGCGGGTGAGTCCAAGAGCCGTGCTGTGGGTGCCGACGTCCGCGGTGCCGACGGCCGAAGTGCCGTTTTTGAAGAGGTGAGTAATTCAAAGGGTCTGTTCACTTAGCTGTAGCTTAACTTGTCATCTCTACCTGCTGAAAGTGACGTGTTACAACTGAATCTAGCGGAATGGCTGCACACTGCGTTGCTGCGAAAACGGTCTTGTGCATACGAAGCAGCGCTACGTAGCTACAATCAAAACTGCAAAACATTCTCGCTGTGTCTGCCGTTCGTGCTGCGAGCGCATGGCAGTATTTGTTTGGCCGTTCTGTCGGGTAAATAAGGCAGGCAGCTATGACGCTTTGCCTTTCTGCTGAAAGACCGTACGTCTGAGAAGCGTCAGCAGTTCGCGGACTACAGCTAGGCGCTTGAATTATCAATTTCTACGGTGGCAGTTCTGGAATTTCGGTAATCAATCGTGCTGTTTATCCACGATGTGCCCTGCATGACTAGCTGACAGTTATCAACTGATATTAAAAGCTGCAAGTCGTGTACGTTCTTGCGTGCAGCGCAGCCAGCCAGTTTTGCTGCCGAGTTGAGGCAGCTCGGTTATAACACGGCGCAGAAGAATTCTGCTGCAAGCTTCATGCACAATGCGCGCTCCACAAAGATAAGTGGTCGCTGACGTATTCAACAACGTACAAATATGTTACGGATCACTAACAGTTCAGGCCGGGTACCTCACGGCGCACCGTGACACTGCGCGAGCTGGCCAGAAACGACCGCAAACATGGCGCGCCTGCCGCGACGACCCTCGCGCCGTCTGGTAGCGCGGCCTCAGTGAATACCTGACTCGAACAACTCGCGGAACCCGTAGCACACGGAGGTAGTTTTACAAAAGAAGGAAGACAACCCGGAAACAACCACGTTTTGCTCAAATTGTTCGTAATGTTAAGTAGCACATCGTTTTAGTTCTTCGATGTGCAAGCTTGGCTGAACAACTGCAGAGCCCCTTGTGTAAAATGTGCAGCAAAGGGAACTCTCATTCCACGCGGAAGGTTCACATTTTTTGCCTGTACGGTGTTTATTGAGACATCTTTCCTTTGGCGTCAGATATTTTTCAAATAAAGAAATCGATTTCAGTCTTGTTTTTTGGTGGATTGCCGAGACATCAGTCATACTCACAGAGTGTTATTTACAAGTTGCTGCTATAAGTTTGGAAACTTTGCCGCCTAAAGCTCTAGAGCGTAGGTGAAATAAACCTATTCCCATTTTATTGTCCTCAACTTCAAAAACAATGAAGTTACGATAGCTCGTAGATGCTGTTATATATCGTTATATCCTTGTTTCTTCTACATCAGGCCTCCTAGATAGCAAAAACCTCTTACATGATGCAGGGACGACTCGATAAAGTCCTAAACTCAGAGTATAAAACTATAAATTATTTTTTCAAACAAATATTTAAGCATCCGTCGCGCACAAAAACTTGGGTTCCTCGCTACATGCACACTAGAGCAGCTCAACGTGCAGTTAAACAAAATAAAAAAAACCTAGCATTTACCCCAACTGCTAGGGGATTAATCAGCGCTAGCTGGTTCACAAAATGGTTGAAGGAATGATAACCTTACGTATAACTACTTTCGTGATGGTTGTTGTGATGGTGACAGTGGATTCCGGCATGGTTGACTGTCAGATGAATAATTTGTATAGGCTATCAGTACGGTCACAGCGTATATTGGCTCAGTTCATGTTCCGTTTCTTGAATTTTGATTATGCATGCGTTGTGGTCAGGGAATGCGTGCATGTGGGCGTAAGCGCTCTTATATTGCACCGCCTGCTGAAGTGCAAATTCATGCAGGTTTTTCGTGCTCTCGAATGCGTTGGATTCGTGCTGAGAGTCAGGTCCTCTGATGCCAAGTTGACGACTAACTGGTTGTGCTTCGTGACGTCAACGTTGAAGTCGCCCGCAAGGACGACTGGCGAAGAGCGATAGAAACTGCGGAGGAGCAGGGGAGGGTGGTGATGAATTACAGAATATTTTTCTGAGAGGCATTTCGAGGCGTTAGGCGGGATCATGTTACGACCGCGCGACCCATCTGATGATGTCAAAGCTAGAACAAAGCGCGGGCTGCATTTACATGTGGGTCACGTGTCTGCAGTGGGGGAGGGCGCCCCGCTAAACGGCGACAAAATAGAGTACCCTCTCGGCGGACGGGCCTGAAAAAGGGGTAGATAAGATCAAACAGGCAGTACCTCAAGAATTTCACATGATGAGTTTCAGTGAGGGTCGATGTACTCTCCGTCGGACGTTTTTGCGGGCGAGTTGGTTCATTTTCGCGAAAGGTTAGCAACTGCGCAAAGAAACCAGGACAGGAGATAAAGAAACGAACACGGCACCACCGACGCAGCATTCCTTTCTTTACCTCCTGCCGTCGCCCTTTTTCGCAGTTTGTGACATTACTCTTTGTCGCACTGCGAGGGCGTCTTCCGTAAAGCTGCGAGACCCAAATACTGTGCTTCTGTCCCACATTCATTGCAACTTTTGTGTTGCCCGTTTATTTTCCACCACCTTTCTGCATTGTTAATGGCAGTGCTCCTATAAATGTACTCACGTTCGGAAAATAGCAGCAATAGGAGGAATGTGGGCATGTAATTAAGTTGTGTCTTCGTCAGCCCTCTTGCGAGGTGGTGCACACCAGCACAGAGGCTACTTTCATTTGGGATACTCTCCCCGCAAGCTCGGCTGGTATCCGGTAGTGCTTCCCTCAAAAATAACTTGTCACCCTGGCAATACGCTTAGATGTGTCTCACAAGTTCGCTCTGGAAGCTCAAGCAACATCTGCCAACACCTAGTTCCCTACCACGCGCCGACATATAAATTTTCCATTTCTTTGGCATGTAAGAATGTCCCTCAAAATAGGGAGCATTTGAATGGCTTTGTCTCTTTTTAGCATACACACAGAAGACCTCCTGTTTCTTCATCTGACATTCCTGAAAGCCCCGTCAAAGAAATGGGGACCAAAACATCCACAGTTGCCAACCTTTTCATTGCGGACATCCTTTTACACCATGCAACGAGTTCCAAACTACATCGTGACCGCCACCGCATGGCGTTCTCTTCTACACAGGGGCCGGAAAGCGCGTACGCCTCATACGTCGCTGCCGGGAGTGCTCCACGCGGACATGTTCATCTCGGTCACTCTTATGGACGAAGAGTACACCACAGAAGCCGCACTCAAAACTGCCGCCAGTGCGGCGGAAGGTCTTGTGTGCTGTTGCAGCTGCCGCGCTGGCGAACTCTGCACCCCACTCTGAGCATAGCCGCTCCCCGAGGTGAGTACCAATGCAGAGAGCCATGGTACTCTGGCTCCTGCAGCGATGAGGACCTCCATGGTACCGGTCCAAAGAATATTTTCGGCACCGTGCCTGAACACTGCATGGGCCAGCAGTCTACTTTTAAGACTGAATCTTCGTTGGCATTTGCGGCATTGGTGAAGAGATGGCTCCCCCTCCACATGGATTCGCTGTTGCTGCACGGAGAAGAAATACGGTTCATTAGCCATACGGTCTGGGGTTACTTTGATTCGTGGCCCCTCAAGGCCGCCTGCCGCAGTTCACACAGGTACTATAGTCGGATACAACTCAAGAACGATGCGGCAGATGCCCCTCAAATGAGGCCCTCCAGCCAATGACGTCCACCGTTTTCCGTGACGCTGCGGTTCATCCGATTTAGCCCTGGCGAATCTTCTTTCAGCTGACACCCCCTGCGATGTCACTCTAGCAGGACGACTGGTGTTAACCTCGACGTCAGGACAATCGGTCGACGCCATTGGCTGGATGGTTTCCTTTGAGAGGCAAGCCTGCCGCTTCGTTCATGAGTTGTATCTGGCTATAGCTGGCAGGTCCCTTTCATGCGTTTAAGCGTAACATCCCTTTTTCCCATGTAAAGTGGCACGACGATCGAGTATGGCAGGTCCCAGGTCATGACGCAGTGATGGAAATGGTTTTTGCCGTACTGGCGACAGCAACCATTTCCATCACTTCGTCATGACCTGGGATTTCCCATAATCGGTCGTCGTGCCACTTTAATGGATACACAGTGGATTCGAACTATTCCAAGTTTTTTTTCCTAAATATATATGCTGTTTTCTCCTTAAAAGCGGCTCCCAGGACCCAGCAACTATGCAGTTACCGGACACCACTTTCCTATGTTGTCATTAAAATAAATCGATTACAAAGCCTTCGCATAACTTCTTCAAGCAAGGTGTTCGGAAATCTGAAGAACGGCATTCCCTCGAAGCCATACAAAGCAACCGCTGTAGCCCATGCCCTTTTTAATGCGTATATCTGTTCCAGTACCTGCACGCCAGGTGTACTCACGCTTTTGTGTCAGCCCAGCGCACCAGTACTGCTGCGTCCGTACTCGCGGCAACGCTTTTGTGGCCGCACTTGACAGCTCACCTGGCTAATATTCCAGGAACGAGCATTCCCGAATAACAATAGAGACCATCCATTTCTTTAAATCATGCATTTCTTTCCATGGATTATACACTGCATGCATGTCCGCGCAGGTTGGAGAAGAGGTTATTCGTTTTGCGTCCAGGTGAACATGCTAGATTAGAAAGATGCCGAAGGAGCAGACGAAGAAGAGAGCCTCGACAGAATGCACGGACTTCTCGCGGGAAATCGTTGGGGGCACGCTTCTGCAGAAAGTTGCACCCACTGTTCTGAGCGTCTATGTGCAGTTTTTCTCGCTTTTACATCGGCAGCGTGGACACCCATGATGAAGTCTCTTCAAAACACTAAGGATAACCGTGCAAAGGATGTCGTACATCAAAGTGCTGGAGTGGGACTCTTGCTGAAATGTGTGCCTATTCAATAAGTATACTGCAAGGGTACAGCAAAGCATGCTGTTGGGCTAGTTGGTTGTGCATAATTAGAAAAACTTGGAGGGAAAAAAAAGGAAGACTAGGGACGACAAACAACGCCTGTCAACGTCCAATCTTTTTTTGTGCTAATATCTTCTAGACACTTTAGAGGACTGGCTAGTAGCCACCCATCGGATTACTGCTTCCAGCCGTTGTATATAACATAGGTGAATACAATTCACGAGGCTTCCCGAGTCCGCAGTACAGTTTCTTTCTTTGTGAACTACAGAACGAGCCGCAGCTTGTGCATAGTCTCTACACAGAGTACGTGAAAAAAAAAGAGAACAAAACGCAATCACAGTTCGATAAGCGCAATTGTTGATCTATTGAATGCACCCATAATTCCGCACTCGAAAGGGAACCCAGCCTCACCTGAAGTGAACCTGTGCAACAAGCGTGTGCCATTAATAATTATTAACGAGAAGCTTTTAGCGAAAAACATCAAGACGCGCTTGGCAGGGCCCTTAGAAATACTAGCTAGTCTGCCGTCCGCGCGGAGCACCCCTACAGAACCACTTGGCTGCGCCTTGGATGAATGCGCAGGGGGCGCTGCACGCACTCGGAACGGTGTGCCTGCAGGGGTGGACGTGCTATGCCTGCTGTGGCTGCGCAAGTGTTGCGCGCTGCTTCTTCGTCGCGATCCCGGAATACTGGTGTTTTTTTTCAAATCCGTGAATGTTGACTTGTGTGTGCGTTGGTGTGTGTGTTCTTATAGATGTGTGATCGCGTCATGTCAAGACAACGTGACAAGTGCGACAGCACGTGTTTCGTGTCGGGATGCAAGAGCGGCTACCCTTCCTACAAGGTGAAATGTTCTCTGTTCAGGACACCAAAGAACGCAGAGAAGAGACAACATCAAGCGTGGCGACAGAGTGCTCGAAGAGGCTAGTGTCGTTTGCGAGCGACACTTCGAACCCTGCTTTATTGAGCAAAGTTTTAAGACTGTGATTCAGGGAAAGGTGGTTGAAATTTCCCGGAATGCGCCGCAACTCGCGAAGGATGCTGTTCCCACGCTGTTTCTTCACGCCCCAAAGTATATCTCGAAACCCCTGCCTCTAAAGAGGAAGGAAACTTCTGCGAGCAGAAACAATCGCCGGGAGTTAGATTACCACCAGAGACAAAAAAAGCGCATTGATCCTGAAGCACCAGTGGAGGTGGTTGAAGAATCAATCGGCGGTGGATCGTGTGAATTGATTCTGCTCCGGGAATGCAGAGAGCTGCAGCCACCACCACCTTGGACAAATATCGACCTTTCGGATGCTCAGCAAGTAACATTCGCACAGTGCCACTCAAACGAGGACGGCTTTCAGGTCCTACGCTTGGTCATCGTGCGGTTGAATGTGCTCAGCCGTCAGGGCAACGCGCGCTGCAACCTTATCAAGCGTGCAGAGTGATTCTCGTTAATCATTCATACGCTGAATCGGAATAAGTATGACAGATATCTCAAGTATCTATACAGAGAAAAGCGTCAACTGCATGTGAAATATCGGCACCGCTGTCGGCCGCGGCTGAAATGCGACGAAGCGGCGCCCTGGCTCAGCTCGAAGCTCGTGCCCTGCGCCCGAGCACAGAGCGAGGTAGTCTGCCAAGACGTTCCATGCAAAGCGCGTCTTCCGCTTTTCCTGATGGTAGTCTGCACAGGGACGCGAGACCATGAAACAAAGCTCGTTGTATTGGTAAAACACCGACATGTTACAGGAGAACAAGCACAGATGCGCCTTGAACAGCAGGTCTTGGCCAACCTTCTCGCTCTGTGGAGGAGGAGGAAAACTTTTATTTCTATTTACAGTGAGAGGTCGATGGGGCGAGCCGGAAGGGCTCGCCCCTTACAAACACTAGGACGGATCCCTAGTCCGGAATCCCTGTAGCTTCCGCAGCGGCCCGGGCTGTAGCTACCAATGCCTGTTGGGCATGGAGTTCGGAGCAGCCGCGCAGGGCAGCTTCCCAGTCCTCTCGAGTGGGATGGAGGTGGGGTGGGTAGGCAGGATTGGAAGGGCATGCCCACACCATGTGGTAGGTGTCCGAAAACTCCTCCTTACAGTGTGGGCACACGCCCGAGAAAGAAGAATTGAAGTGCTTAAGTACTGCCGGGCACAGTACAGTATTGGTATAGAGGCGGAGAAGCCAGCGCTCCTCCACCCTGGTGAGGCCTTTACAGGGAGGGCGATAGAGACCATGAAAGTTTTGATAAGGTGATCTCTTTAAAGGTGATGGCCGGATTGAAATTGAATTCCGGATCAGGCTGCGGATGAGGCGATGCCCGGTGAGTAAGCGCGCGGGCGGCAGCGTCGGCTGCCTCGTTCCCCTCAAGACCCGCATGAGCCAGAGCCCACACGATGGTACGATGGGTCGGAAATCCTGTGTATTCGCATGCGTGGAGAATTTTGAAAGCACGGTCTGGAATATACCCTTGCTCAATATTGCGGCAGGCGCCCCTGGAGTCCGTGATAATTACTCGGGACTCTGGATCTGCGGCGGCCAGTGCAATGGCGATCTCTTCCGCAAATGTAATGTTTGGGGCACGGAAAGTAAGGCCCTGAACTGAAGTGTTTTGGTGGATGACGGCCGCCGTGTACCAACCCCCATGGTCTGGGCCGGCCGCATCCACATAGAAGACACCTGGCTTATGGCCATAGTGTTGAGAAATAGCCTCCGCCCGCGCGAGACAGCGACCATCATGGGTGTCTGCAGTCATGTTCTTCGGAAGGGGTCGCACCTGGAGTGCAAAGCGCCAGGCTTCAGGGATGCGGACCCGTTCTTCTGTCTGTGTTGCGTAGGATATGTGTAAGCGGGTCAGAAGGCGGCTCCCCGCAGGTGTTTTGCTCAGGCGCAAGTATACATAGCTTGCACCGACGTCACATCCGGTGGCAGTCGGTTGCGAGTCGGCCATGCTGCCGAACCACTGCCAGGCCGCCTCTAGCTTTCCGCTGCCTGTGTTAGCTCGCAACGTGTCGGTTCTCGTCCATCCGTAGATTCGGTATGGTTTTGTGTGCCACCCTTGGCTGCTATGACTGTAGCGGCAGCTCCAGGCGAAACAAGAAGCCGATTAACACGAACTTCATCTGCATTCGCAAGATAATCGCAGGCATGCAAGTGCGAGCGCTCCATGACACAGTAGGAATCTGCGCGAGCTGTGGCTGGCTCGCATTAAGCGCGATGATTTGGACCCCGACAACCCAAATTTAATTGTGTTCGGAGTGCACTTTGTGACAGGTAAGAGGCTTGTGTCGTCAACTTAATGTTTACGATGTAGCGAACCACGACGGGCGCGCCTGATACCGCCTAGGCCGATCGCTGCCGTAGCGCCAACGACGACGAAGCGTCGCTGAAAGACGAAGTGCCGCCGCTCTGCACGAGATCGCTTGGGTTGGACTGGCCGTCTTCTGCGCTGCTCGCCGTTTTGTGTCGCCCGCTGTGAACACCACGCCTTGCACCATTTCTGCAGAAACGCCCTTTCAACGAAAACGTGGGAAGCAGTGGCTGCACTCTTGAATGTTGCTGTTTTGATTGACGCCATCTAATTTGTCTGAAAACACAAACCCAGACTGGGTCCCGTGTCGCTGCATCCTAGCTACAGGAATAGGCAATCGTTTTCGGATCGCTGCGACCGCAGCGAGCAATGACGGCAGAGAAAGCGGCGTGCCGAGGCCGAGCTTTTCGTCTCGTTGCTTGCGCATCGCAGACAGGCTTCTCACCCACCTGCTGTAGAAATCATTGTGTGGTCCCATTGATTCGAAGGCTTTCATTTTTTCCAACTTCACAAAGCTGGAAGGAGTACACGATATCCCCCGTGGGCCACTTCGAGGAACACATCAACGCCCATCGTCGCGTCGACTCCCGGTCGCAGCGTGTACGGATCTGTATCGTCAATAATTTTCACTTCGTCTGCGTAGCTACACGCGCCGATCGAATAAATTCAGACCAGTAGCCTTCACTGAATGGTTCATTCCTCTGTGGAGTAGGCATCGCATTCGAAAGGTACGAAAATAATACAAAGCGTCCGAGGAGTGGTCCGGCATCGCAGGGCGGACGGGCGGGGACGGCCGAATGGTTCGGCAGCATGGCCGCAAGCGCTTGATGGGGGCGGAAGTGACGACACGTGCAACCTATGTATTAATTGTTAAGATGAGCTTCTCGTTACTCCCCAAAGGTGTTGGTCATCCCCAGACCGAGGAGACGCTTGTTGGACGTCGTTATGGGGAGGTCGAGCGCTCTCTTATTAATCTTGCGGAGAACTACTTCTAAGGCATTCTCATCGCATTTGCGTAGGTGGAGGTAGGGAGCCGAATATAAAATCCGGCTGGTTACGAATGCATTGGCCAGCCGCAGGGCATCTTTGCATCATAGTCCTCCCCTTTTATTGGATACCCGGCGGAGCATCCGACCTACCCGGTCCCCCACCTTACGTAGCTTTTTTAGGGTAGTGTCTATCTTGCGCCTATGATGAATGAAAAGCCCCAGTACCCGGATCTCCTTGTGTTCGGGTATCGGTCCGCTAAGTAGGGAAAGGGCAATTTTGGTTGTGCGTATGTGACAAAAATTCCGATTTGCTCGGGGAGCATTCAAGACCACAGCGACGAGCGTATTCGTCCACAATAGTTGCTGCTTGTTGCAGGTTGGTCTCGATGTCTCCAACCGATTGTTGTGTTGCCCAGAGGGTGATGTCGTCCGCATACAGAGCGTGTTGCACACCGGCGACCTCTGCCAACTGGGTCACGGCCAGATTAAATAGTAATGGCGAGAGGACAGTGTTGTGGCGCCCAGGAAAGCTCGAACCCGGGCTCCATTTGGTAGCGTGTTGCGTCGTCGGGCTGAGGAAAGTCTGAAGCTTCGAAGGTTGGGGATACGAAAACAAGCAGGTTTAATGGCAAGAAACTGTTTACATAATGAAAGGCAGAAAAGCAAAGAAACAAAAATTAAGAGTTCAAAGCGTCGAGCGACTGGATGAGCCTGTTAACCAAGGCCCAGAGCGTTCGTTCTCCCTTAGGGCGCTGGTTAAATAGCTTAATTAAGGCTCCACCCCTTCACCAGGTGGCATTTCAACACGACGCACAGGTCGGCACAACACAACACAGCAAACGAAGACACCTGTTGCAGAGTCCACGCGTGGGAACTGGCGAGGAGGAAACGTAAGTCTGCAGCTCTTTCGCACTGCGGTGTAACACTACCGCGAACAGCACGTGTCTATCGAACACATGTGTGGCATGATGGCGCTGCGGCCGCAGCTGCGCTGGCTTCCTCGGAATCGTTCCGGGTCCTCTCAGACGAGGTGAATCCTTTCTTCCCTTGTCGTCCATCCATCGTCGGTCGCTTCTAGAAGTGAAGGTCGTTCACGCCGAGCCGAGTGTGGGAAGAGCTTCATCGGCCACTTCCCAAAAAGTCACCCTTTTCGGTGCGGTCATCGTGGGGTCAAACGACCTTTCGAAATTTCCGCTGTTGAATCCGCCACCGTTATCATTGCGGGTCTCAAGTTGTGTCGTAACAACAGCTCCCTGTGGGGTCCCTCGTGTGCCAAGTTGATATGGGCCATATTCTGTGTCTTGTAGCCGGATATAGGATTGGCGATCTGTAAGGAATTGTTTGATATAATTGAAAGTATTGCGCCCACAGTCTGTTTGCGATAAGTGGGATAGGATGATCTTGTGGGTCACATCGTCGAAAGCCCCCCGCAGGTCACGTGCGACGACTACTTTATCATTGCTCTGTGCGCGTGCAGCAAGCGCGAGCTTCGAGCTGAGCCAGGGCGCCGCTTCGTCGTCTTTCAGCAGCGGCCGGGCGTGGAAGCGATCTTGGTACTACATACACACATAAATAATTAGTTTTTCCCTGCTTTCCTCTCTATCCGTGCTATATATACTTAATGATCATCCCTTAATTACGCCAAATTCCGCACGTGCCGTGCCAGGAGAATGGAGCGTGTATACATGAACGGGTTGAACACTGCATTCATCTGCCCTTTCTTGAGCCAGACTCGTCGATGCTCAAACTGCAGTCTTCCCTTCGTGCGGAGTGATTGCAAAGAACTGGTCCTATCGTACGAACAGGCGCGGTTAGTTTGAAACTTTGTTTCCCGAAGCTAAACACACGCCGAGCAACCGAATGGGACCGTCACGCTCTGATGGCTGCTGATGGCTGCCGAGAGAGAAAGTCGGGACTTACCTTTTCTGGGGAGACACCGCTGTCGAAATTGTCGCGGGCCTCCCTGTGCGTGGCTGCAGCCTCGGTCCAAGAAGGCTGCTCGTCGATGGAAACCGCGGCGGTACTAGGCTGGTCCATGTCTGTATTTTGTCCTCTCTGGCGATGAGGGCACAACTAGGAGCTTCGCAGTGCTCAGCGAGATAGGTTGGGAGGACGAATGGCGGAACGTGAACGGCTATAGCTCGCGGACGATAAAAAACAATGAGAAATGCCACAAGAGCGACGTGGAAGTGAAGGCGCCCGAGCGAACGCGCGCAGAATACCCCAATCGTCATTTTCGCCTGGTTAACAAACGTTTAGTAATACTTGCTATGGGCTAGCTGGTGCATATTTAAGTAAAAAGACTTAGCGCCAAAACAGACAGCACACAGTAAGAGAGACGGGACAAGCACAACTTGCAACTGTTTATTCACAGCTAATGCGAGTGAATATAAGACGAAGAATCAAAAGGGAGAGGAGCAACCACACATCACTGTATGGTTTACCATTTTCCGCATTATTGTAAAGCCTGCGGTGAAAAAGACAACAGCATGTGGGAAGCGAGGCTGAAAGAAATTAAGATCTTAAACAGGCGTAAGTACAGGATAGCTCGTGAACTGGTCGAGACATTCTATATCGAAGGAAACGATAGCTAGTCAGTGTATAAACACGCTATCACTTACCATTTATAATAATGAAAGCGCATTTTTGCATAAGATGCGGTGTGAAACGTGTGGGCCTACCTTCTCTGCTCTGATCTGCTTACGCCTCGCGCGCATGTATCGTTCTTCAACTCCCTCTTGATACTTTGACTTATATTCACTCGCATCCGCGGTCAATAAACGCTTGCGAGTTACACTTGTCCGTCACTCTTATGGGTGCTGTGTGTTTTCGCGCTAAGTCTTTTTACGTAAATTAACAAGCGTTGTTCGTTTCTATAGCCGCGCAAGGACGAAATATTCATTACGGGTGTCACTGAGCCGCCGCGGTGGCTCTGAGCTTATGGCGCTCGGCCCCTGACCCTAAACATGCAGGTTCGATCCCGGCCGCGAAAGTCGAATTTCGATGGAGGCGAAATTCCAAGGCCCGTGTGCTGTGCGATGTCATGCACGTTAAAGAACCCCAGGTGGCCGAAATTTCGAGAGCCCTTCACTACGGCATCCCTCATAACCTGAGTCTATTTGGGACGTTAAACCCCCATAACCCGTAAACCGTTGGCGTGATTATAAAACGCCACGTGTTTAGCAATTTGCTACCACCGTGCACGCATTGTTGCGGTCGCTGTATTGTCAACTATAAGGAGCCTGTCGACGCGCGGAACCTGCGCAGCCGTAGAATTTTTCCGTTTTCATTGCGCTGCGAAATTTTCCCCGTATGTACCGAGCCACATGCGACGCGAGCATCGTTCGCATTTCGAGCTTTTTTTTCTGCTCGTTTTCCCTAGAATTTGGGTGTGCTTTTTTCGCCTTTAATTAGTCGCATGGGGAGGTAACAGAATCGTGCGCGCGATACGTGTTTGTCCTGCGATATTGTTACTTCCGAATTCCAGCGCCGTTTAATACGTGAAGGTCGATAACGCGAGCATGAAAATGGATTTCGTGGTACCACTATTTGCGGTCTGCGATAAAATACCGTCAATTGGAACCAGAAAGAAATTATCTAGTTCTTTCTTCCCGAACACAGGCATACAAAGTGACACTCGTTCCAAGGGCACTTAGGCGCCCTTATTTGGACTGGGTCCTGGGCTGGACGATGCGCGCGGACCGGCAGAGAAAAAACCCAAATGAACCGATATCGCGAGCTCCAATGATGGCATTTTTTTCTTTTTATCTGGATAGGGTTCAGCGCGAGCGAAACAAGGACTTATCGACGAGAACAAACTTCCACTTTGCTCCAATGATAACAACCGTTTATTAGCACGCGGAACACCGGCTCTGCGCTGGAGGTTTGACAGGTGAACAGGTTTAGAATACCGTATACCTTCCAGCTAGCACTTATAGCGTAATTGCTGGAAAGACAAAGGGGAGGTCTTGGCTGGAGACGGTGGTCATGCTGCAGCCTCGCCGAGGTCTATGAAACCAGTTCCCGCACAGGATGCTTGCCAAGTCCTGTGCACTGTGGCGAACGAGGTGGTGGTCTTCCGCACGTCTGGCATTGGCGCACTCCTCGCCGCTTTCGCTGCAGGTGCGCTGACAAAATGGCCTGCAGGATGCATGACCATCGCGTTCAGTGGCATGCAGCGTTGCCCACAGTGTGGACACAGCAGCATTGTGGCCCAGCCGCCTGTGGTGGTGGCGGTGGTGACGATGGCGGCCCGCGAAACCAGCCTGAGTCCTGCACGAGGAAAGATCTGTTATATATTTTTTTCTTTCTTCTTGAGTCGTGCGTTTGCGCTGTCTACTCCCTTACACTTGCGAAACACTTTCAGATCAGCCAAAATAAGCACGGTACCTCAGAGACCCGAAAGATACGGGTTCGATCCCGGCCGCGGCGGTCGCTTTTCGATGGAGGCGAAATGCTAGAGGCCCGTGTACTGTACGATGTCGGTCCACGTTAAAGATGCCCAGGTGGCCGAAATTATCTGGAGCCCTTCACTACGGCGTCTCTCATAGCCTGAGTCGCTTTGAAACGTTAGTCAAACCCCATAAAAACAAAACCAGTGAACTCTTAGGAAAAAGGTCGGAGAATTCAGTAAGCATCCAGATACTAGTCTCAAAAACCACTACCTTTTCGCATGGTTCGCATAACATTTTGAGTGATGCCTTCATTGATCAAGATTGTGTTCATATATGTGCTAAGACGCTTGTCCGCCTGAACAAAGAAATCCTAATAAAAACGTGGCTGCATCCTGTATCTTCAGATTAAAAGACGGTGGCGCTGATTCTCAAATGAAACTCCATGGTCCCACGAGGTTTTATTTTTTTTTTTCGTGTTCTCGGCACTCTTGAGCAGCTTATTTGGTACATGAGCGCACTGGAGGAGGTTTCAGCCATGAAGGAAAGAAACGGTACCTCTAAATCGTGGAAAAGCCAACACGGGGTTTTTGACAGCGCAGTGAGTGCGACGGAGAGTGAACTGTTTCATTACGCGACAGCGTACACAGCTCGTTCGGTGGAAAAGCCGTCAGCCTTCTTATTGGCTGTCGGCACCACGCGTAGGAGAAAATCGTATCATGCCAACCGTTGTTGGCATGATACGAATGTAGTTGTAAGTCTGCGCTTGTGGAAAAATGGTGTTAGTACAATGAACAAAGTTATTACAGAATGTGGAGTTCAGTACCGCTGGGCATTCTGTATCTGGGATGGCAAGGCCATTCTCGTCTAATAAGTTAATGGTATCGCTGTGACTGGGGTTGACAATGCGCCAGAACTTTTTAGGATCAGTGGAAAGAATGCTAGGAAGTGTATTGTGAAGAAAATTATTTTTTGTGCTTTTAAGTGCAGTTACGTAAACGTCATTAGCTTCGCGGTACGCCTCCCATTTTGCGTTACTACCAGACCTTTTCGCAACTCTGTAAAAACGTTTTTTTCGATTGGACAGTCGTTTAAGATAGGAGTTGTACCACGGGGCTCTCGAGTGGGAACAGATTGTCCGTAATGGTATGTATGTATCTGTTAGTTCTTTAACTTTGGTAACGAATAGATTCCAGTTAGTATCGACAGAGCGGTCATCAAACCCGTTGCAATAATAATCGAGAAATTCGGCGAGTTCCCTGTTAATGGCCTGAAAATCAGCTTTTTTATAGTCGCGGATGTGTTTAGAAATCTTCTCAGCTGGGGGAGTAACGATGCAAATGTCAAATGAGAGCGATAGATGGTCGCTGAGACCAGGTAAGTAAGTGATTTCTGAGGCCATATCGGGATGGGTAGTCAGTATTAAGTCCAACGTGTTTGCAGTGGTATTAGTAATTCTTGTCGGTTGAGAGACTAGTTGGGAAAAGGAAAAAGTGGAACAAAGGTTTAAGAAATCGGTGCTTAAGTTAGAAGAAGGGTTCTGAACTGGGGTATCAAAAGACCAAGATATGTTAGGAAGATTGAAGTCGCCAAGTAAGAAAACAGGCGCCAGGGGGTGTCGTGTGCAAACAGCATTTATGGCATCGTGCAGATCATCGAGGAAGTTAGCAGAGTGACTGGGAGGACGGTAGCATACCCCGAAAACAATTTTTGAGTGTCCAAGTTCCACGCATGCCCAGACAATCTCGAGATCTGTTGTGATGTTAATAGCGTAAGACCGGAGTGTTTTACAAATGGCAAGTAATACGCCACCACCCTGACGTGACGTGCGGTCGCAGCGATAAAAAGTGTATCGGGATGAGTTGTGGAAAATTTCGGTGTTACGAATGTTAGAATGAAGCCATGTTTCAGTAAGTGCAATAATACCTGCGTTACACGTGTCAGCTACGGAATGAAATGCGTCACGTTTGTTTACGATACTTCTTACGTTAGCGAAAAGAACAGATGTGCGTGGTGAAGGCGACGACTGCCCACGTCCCCTCTCGTGATGCTACAGGGTGTTTTCGGTGTTTTGGGCATTTGATGAAGGCGACCGCGGTGTGTCCTCTTCGGGTACTTCGGTGGGAAATTCCTTTATCAGTTCGATGTTGTTTGTCACGCTGTCGTACATGTAGCACTTATTGTTAACGTAGAGTTTGTTGTAACGAAGCTGGAACTTTGGCGACTGAGGCAGGCTTTTAGCGAAATTAGTAAGTTGCTGGCGCGCGTTACGGGTTGCTGGCGAAAAATCCTCTGATACAGAAATGTTGTTAGTTTTAAGTTTAGCTCGACATGCTAGTATTCTGCCACGGTCTTTAAATGAGCCGAACCGGATAACTACAGGCCGACATTTCTTATGTGAAAACGTACCTATCCTGCGGGCGCGCTCAATGACCGGTTGATCAAAATCAGTGCCTAAAGAAGTTGAAAATGCAGTGATAATTTTTTGTTCAGTCTGTTCCCAGGTTTCACGTGCGTCGGGTATACCGCGTAAGATTAAATTGTTCCGTCGTGAACGGTCTTCAAGGTCATCTATACGAGCCTGTAATTCATACTGTCGCGAAGTCAGCTGTTCGACAGTATCTTGAGTTGCGGCGACGTCGAGTTCTAGGGTTTCCAGAGTTTTGCATCTGCTTTCAATCAGTTCCAAACGGTTGAACACGTCAACCAACTTAGTTTCGAGGACTGCCTGGCTTGATTTGATTGTGTTAACGTCTGCACTCAGTTTAGCCGCGTATGCTTAGGCAGAGTTGGGACTCGTGCATCAGCACCCCCTCTGTGTGGGTTCATGATTGTGAACTAAAATATCTGGATTCATAGGATAAAACTCAATGAATCTTTGGGGCTGCCATCTCTTTCAGGTTTTCACAACTATGTAAGAGTTGCTGCAGTTTATGAAATTCATTTTTTAATGTGCTCTCCTATCCTGAGTTTCTCTGTAAATGTCATGTTGATCACATCTTATCACATTTTGTGCAGCTCTTGGAAATTCTGCTGACGCAAGCCACTGAGTGGCTCTGACAGACGACAAATTTGTTTGCGGCATTTACAACATGGTCTTCCCAACTAGGCTGCGCAGTTGACGCCACTTGTGGAACCGTCTTCCATCACACACTGCACCTTACAAGTGTACAGTGAGTAGCAAGTTTTCTCCAGTCTTGATGGGTCAAGTAACCACTACAGGATAAAGCACTAAGAGGACCAAGGCCAGTATGTGTGTGAGCAGTGTAACATGGGTTTTGAAACAGCAGCTGCACTTTCTCTTCATAGGCGGTGCATGGTATCACCATGACATCCGTATTGAGGCGTACACGTGTGAGTACCACCTGTGCATATTTTAGTGCAGGACACCTATGGCATGGACGTGGCTAACTTGCACTGACAAAGCAGATGATGTATGATGCTCAGTTGTGCAGCTGAATGTAAACTGCACCTCCCTTACTGCCATGGCTGTCTTTTCATTTCGGTTCACTTTTGCAGCATATCTTTCACATTTTAGCTTACGCTGCCAAATAATGCATGTTAAATTGCGAGTTGGCTAGGAAAATTAAAACAGTATCATTCTAGAGGCAGGTGGCATGAGGCAAACACAAAAAGAAAAAGAACTCTGTGCTTATCACAGGTAAAAAAGAAAAGGTTTCATTAAGGCTGAAAGACTTCATTTTGTACAAAACATGGATGCAACAGCAAGACATAAAATGAATGCAAGAACTTAGGCGCAAAAACTTTTTTTTTTTTCATGGCCTAAACGAGCAGACTTCTGACTGCAACCAACAAGATGAGCACATTTGAGAGCTAACAAGTTAAATTCACCATGTAATTACGAGTTCAGCAATACTACTAGTTCTTTGCCACCAAATCAGAGATCGGTAGTTTGCTCAACATGTGCCACCCTTGTAACAGGTTTAAAAAAGCATTCATTGCCTCACAGGTGGTCTGATCCCCAGTTTATAAATAGAAATTTTAAAATGGCACCACTAAAAGTTAAAGAGCTTCTTTATTTCACCTATATTCGGCCAATATTGGAGTATGCTTGTGTTGTTTGGCACCCCCCTACTTTAAATTTAACAGACATGCTTGAGCGTGTTCAGAACTTTGCCGCTCGGTTTGTCTCAAGTAATTATGATTTTAACAGCAGTGTTACTAACATTAAACTAACGCTGGGATGGGAGCTGTTACGGAAACGCCGTACCAACTCCCGGTTAGAAATGCTGTATAAAATCTTTCACCGAAAAATAAAAATAGATAAAGAAAATTATTTGCTTCCACCGCATTTCAGGTCAAACAGACTTGACCATGGGTGGAAGATTAGAGAAATTAAATGCAAAACTAACACTTATCAAAACGCATTTTTCCCATCTACCATTCATGACTGGAATCGCCTGCCCCATGAAATTGTTGAGTGCCGTTCAGAGCCAATGTTCCGCGCGTTGCTGTCGGATGTATGAGTGCGCAGTTGGCTTTCTTTTTTTTTTCGTCATGTCTTTTTGTTGTTTCATATTTCATTCATTTTGTACTTGCTGTGTCATGCCTTGTTGTATTGCTTTTTTTTTCTTCCTCTTTTTTTTTCTGGCCTATTCTTCTGTTATGTATCCTCATCCCCCCTGCAATAATGGCTTCGGGCGCTGCAGGTATTTCCAATAAATAAATAAATAAATAAATAAATAAAGAAATAAAAATTCCTGTTTGCACCCTGTGAAAGACGAGCGCTGTGCTGTGCACTGGGCCATCTTCAGTAAATCCTGGGATGGTGCGACCATTGGTTATCGGCCTTGGAGTCTTTCTAGGCACCGCTCTGCATCTCTCAAGGTCATCTTGCTCACACAACACAACAGTTTGTGGCACTGCTGCGTGCTTCCCACGCCTGACTTTATGTGCTTTATCCATCTCTCTACTTTTCTTTTTTCAATCCCCTCTTTCTCATGATTGCAAAGTAGCAAACTCAAAACCTCTTCCTGGTTAGCTTCAGTGCCTTGGCTTTCCATTTCTCTCTTGCAGCTCTTTCAAGCCCTACCGAACACTTACCTGGCCAACCCTGCTGTCCGTTGTGGGAATTCACATTGTTCTGTTAAGAAGCTGCACGTTGCCTTAAGCGTTCATTGACAGATTTTGTCTTCTGGTGACTATATGCTTTGCCGTTGGACAAAATGTTCAGTAAATCACACAAATATGATGCTGCGTATCGGAACATGCATGCTTCTTGCCACACCATTCTTTCTTTGAACTCCGTATCCTTTATGCTATCTTTAGCAGAGCAGCACAAATCGCAGATAACATTTTGGAATCAAAAGGATGCATTCAGCTTCATAATACCCTGCAACACCGTTATCCTGCGGGACTTCTTGTGAACCTAAAATGTGACATCTGATTTGCTGTAGTTTCTTTTCTGGGCTTGCAGAAAACAGCAGCCGCCTCTTAAGTTTTGTTTCCTAACTAGGCAATTGCAATTGATGATGATGGAGAAGGGACCAGCTGGCAGCTTTTCATTTGGATATTCATTTTACCTAAATTCAGCCATGGTCACTGAGCTATCTGGAAGTAAGCCTTTGTAAGACTTAATAAGGTCCTGCTAGGCTTGTTTTAATACTTGAGTTTTGCATTCAAATTAAAAAGTAGCCTAATATATGTTTTATTCATTTTTACATGGTTATCAAAACTAAACGTATGAATGACCTGTATCAGTTTGTGAAGAGCTTAAGAAATGTGACTTTAGAGGCTATAACCAAAGGTATATTGAGAACCCAATGTCTGAGACCTGGTCTGACTCCTTTCTTGAGATAGAAGTTGTAATGTGCAGCAGCACTTTTTTTCTTATATGCCTGTGCTCCTGCCAGTTTCTTTTTGTGTGTAAAGCAGCCTTTTGATGATCCCGAATGCATATACATTGAATTGGGCTGAAAGCATGCTTACTAGTTCCTGTTAGTTGCTGAAGGTGTAAGGATTTTTGTTTTTAGGTAAGACCCTACTTTACCTGATTTTTACACCCTAGGGAGATGTTGTAAAAATAAGGTTAGAGCCAATTGCTACCCAAAAAGGCAGCTTCAAAAAATGTAACTTGCCATTGTGAAAACTTAAAGGCTCCACCTGGAAACTCGCAGGCATCATAAAGTCATTACTGGGCACTGTTTTTATTTAATTGTTGATTATTTGAAGCCTCTTTTAACACTTGTTACCCAAGGCATAGGTTCACCTTGGCAGAAGTTTGGGGATATCCATTAGGAGCAATGAAGGCCTGAAGCTCAAGCACTATACTGACATACTGTTGGCATCATTATGTGAAGTTCCGCCTATGCTAGTGACATTTTGCTTCAACATTGTTGTGAGTTTCAAATGGGTAGCTCTGATGTTGAAGGAACATTTTCATTGTGCACGTGCGAAAGGAGCAAGTCTAGCACAGATGCAGATATGCTATGCATGGCAGTGGCATTGTATGAGAAAAAATAATGGCAATAAATTAGAAAAAGGGAAATACCTGATTTGGTAAATAGTCCCTCGGTGCGCCATGCCATTTGTGGATTGTTCATGACAATTATATGAAAAGATGTAGCATTTTGTATCTCGCAGCTCTTGGAGTGCTCAGAGTTAATTATGTTTGTTGGGAAGAATACAGGAAAAAATAGCCTGATTAGTTCCAACTGTTTCTTCAGAACCATGTCATTTGCCCTGTTGCCTGGGTGGTCTGCCGGCATGTTCAGACGCTGCTGTTGTCAAAGCTTTGCTGTAAAATATGCCTTAGAAGTGCTGTTACATGGATGTTCACAAGTTAACGAAATAGAAAAACCACTGAATGTCATTGCATAAGTTTTCTTAGCTAGCAACACAGAGAGAGCATGGGAACAGGAAGTTTTCGCACTTTAGTGGAATGCTTGCAGGATGGTGACAGCATAGTTTCCCACATCAGGCGCTCAGCTTAAAGGGGCAGAACACTGAATTTTAGGTTTGGTTTATGGGGTTTAACGTCCCAAAGCGACTAAGGCTATGAGAGACCTACCTAATTAATAACCTACTTTTGTTCAGCCCAACGGAAAGCTTCCTGTCTAAGGTGCTGTATTCTCCAATGGTTTTACTGTACACCTAAAGGCTGTAGAAAATTTTTTTCAATAATCTTTAAATCAGTGCATACACCTGTTTTTATGTATCCCTATGCTGGAAACCATGATCAGCGATCGCGATGGTGATTGCACATCAGCAAAAGTGCAATGACAAAAAGTAACATAAATCTCACCCACCAGACAGTAATGAGGTATATTTATTATATCCATTAGCATCCATTTGAGTTTCCATACCTGAAGCTGTTATGTCACAGTAATTTAAGCCTCATCGATGAAAGCTATGGTAAGCAGTGGTTGCCCCCTCCATCCAAGAAATTCAAAACACCGTGGTGCCATCTAGTTAAAAAAGCTAAAAGTGCATGGTCTGTGCGAAGGGAGCATCCCCAGGCCTGCCACCCGGCTTTCAGCATTCTTTGGGGGGGGGGGGGGTGCACTTGGAAGAATCTCCGTAAACCCTGTTCGCCCCCTGCTGGCCAATCCAGTTTCGAATGACCTCACAGCCTGCTAAAGGTGGCACCCTTCGGCCAACACAGTTCAGATGTGTGTAAAGCCTCGATGTGTTGTCACTGGGCACAGGCACACCCTAGAGCAACGGCTCCAGTGAAGGCAAGCAGCCGTTTTACACCTGCTGAAAAGGGGGCGACCGCAGTGTCTGCAGTTCAACCTTATAGCTACGGTGTCTCCACAATGGAGCCCCGTGGCAAGATACATACACCGTCACCTGCAGTTGTGAGACAGAACACACATCTCTCGCCAAGCCTTGATCTGTTGACGCACAGCTGGATCAGGAGCAGTGCTTTTAGTTTTGTCATTCACTTGTTTTGCAATGTTCTTCATCATTGATTTCATTGATTTTTAATTCTCTTCTAGGCACACATTGACTGCCTACCGCTCCGCTGTCACGCTGGCCTTTATAACGCCACCATATTGTATCAGTGGAGGTGCTCCCTCTCTGTCCTGAAAATTGTCAGTATGCTGTAATACAAATGAAGATGCCTGTGGTGATAACTTATATCCAGATTACTTTCTCACGAAGGCCAGTTTGTGGATTAGTTAGCTCACAGCACTCAGCGACAGTGTTGTGTTGTCTGTTTAGGTGTGGTAATCTCTAGTCCGAGTCCTGTGCAAGATTTAAAATTGACATCAAAACAGACAGCTGGCAATGTGCAACCAACACCAACAGCTTTAGCCAATGTCTCAAAGGCACTCTTCTAAGTTGAAGGTTTACCATACTGACAAAGTCAGTCAGTTTCGAGATATAACAGCTGCATCCATGAGACTGCAACTTCCTCAGTCCACGCACGCACCGCACCTTTTGATGGTTAAGCTCAAAGCTTTTTTTCTCCTGAAATGCTTTCTTCTGGAAGGTTTTGTCAACATGTTCCTTGTTGTCACAAATGTGGCAGGTTGTGTTATGGCGGCAGCAGGTGTGTGTATTAGGTCTCCTCTATTTGGCTTCACTTTCTGCATCACTTCAGGCTGCGTAGCACTCGATTCGTCAGTGCAGCTAGCACCTCCTGCACTTCAGCATTTGATTTGACGTAGTGCTGCACAAGTTGTGCGAGGGGCTTGGCACCCTCCCTAGCAGACAAGTAGCAGACGGCTCATGGCCATGTTTGTTAATGACACTGAAATGGCCACATTTGCCGTGCTAGACGACCACATGCAGCACAACGGAGCGTTTGTGAAAGACACAGCAGGTGATGTTTTTAATGCGTGAGTGATCGCAACGTTTGTGATGACTCGCTGCCACTCATGCCTTTTTGCCTAGGTGGCTTAGTATCGGCATTCATATTGTTTTTTTATTACATGGGTGATCGTAACACTTGTGATGACTGGTTGGGACCCTTTCCTTTTCTGCCTAGGTTTCTCCATATCAGGATTTAGCACATGGCAGCATCATCCGCACCTCTTCTTACAGTAAGGATTGGCTTTGACATTGCCACTCAGATCACGCCTTCACCTCTTAGTCAGCCCAAATCTTTCCCTGTCAGACAGCTTCTGGCAATCACTGTGCCGCCACCATACGCAAACAGTGAACACAAGTTGTGTTGTTCAAATAAGTCGATGCTCAAAGTTATCAGGCTACTCTTCTGCTGAAATTTACGGACGACCGCAGCCACTTGTTGGGTAGAATGGCAACAGCCTGACCCACGCACACAATGGTCTCGCGTAAGTCTGAATGGCCTTTTGAAATTTCATTGTACCTCTTTTCGTTGCTACCGCTCCAAACTTGATGGCAGTCAACCCGCGCCACTTTGCAAAACACAACAAAATGGGTGGAGTCAAGTTCTTCATCACTGTCGGAATCAACAAGTTTTATGACAACACCAACACATGGCCACAGCAGAAGAACATTTTTGCTCTTTTGTGCTCAATGTGGCCGCTGCACCGAGAGTGCTGTCAGACGACACTTGTGCTGCAAGAATGGTCACTGCTCTGGCACGGCACTTTTGAGATCTACTGCAAAAAGTGCAGCGAAATCAGGGATACTTGTTGTGCTCATCAGTGCAACATCAAACATGGTTGACTTGTCAGGGATGCAGCGAAGAAAGCTGGCGTTTAGTGGTTCAGTTTTTCATCGTAGCAGCTTTTCCAGTAGCACATGCCAGCAGGACTGCTTTCAACAACTATAGATCAGGCTTAGCCCAGAAAAACAGCAGAATTTTCTCTTCATGCAAACCACAGGCAAGGTCATTGCAGAGAAAGCAGGCAAGCTAATCTTCAAAGGATGTGGCAAAGCAATTATTGAAGTGCAGTGAGGTAATCTTGAACGGATTCATCAGGCAGCTGGCCTTGTATTTAAAACCAGGGATATTTTATTGTAACTGAGAGCTTCCTGAAAAAGTGTACATTGAGCTTGCCAATCATAACGTGTAAGAATTTCTGCACCACAAAATCTCTGATGGTGCCTTGAGAGTGCAGAGCAAGCCCACCAGGGTATACTTCTCAGGGCTGCATGTGCTGCAAAGTGTAGCTAATTTGTTGTCTCCTGACCTCGTGCCATGGGCTTGGAAATAGAACTGGATATTCTGGATAGGCAAACTGGACAAAAGGCTCAGCTGGCAAGAATTTTCTTGTTGTTTCCAGAAGCATCAGTGTTGCCATTGACAAGCAAAGCTGTACTGGGTTGATTCGGGATCTTATGTTGCAGGCTTGGGGTGATCTTATCCTCATTGCTAGTAAATTGTTAACCTGTGAATCTTGGACAAAATTGTTTATTCTAAGTGAATGCATATATGAGCATGGGACTGCAGTTGTGCAATATGGTCATGAGAAAGTGTGAGATGGTCGCATCCATCAAACGTCATGCATGTACAAAGGTGGTCTGTGAAGGAGTCGGAAGGCAGCTGATATAGAGTTATGAGGTTTTTCTGGGCTATTGCAATCCAGGAAAAAGTTAATGGTGCATTTAGACACACAGCTGTAATTGGAGGCAGTGGCTATGGAGCATCAAGTATACTGCAGGGATCCATAAATTGCAGTGATGCCTCAGTAGAGAATGGTGTGCACTTGCTTTAGGCCACAGCAGCACTGATGCTCCCTGAATAAGTCACCAATGCTTTAATTGCTCACAGTGCAAACAATGGGGATTGTAGTGTACCATTTCATGCAAAAAAGTCCTTGTATCATTGTGTATCATTGTCCTTGTAAAGTATCATTGTCACTTATGCCTGCAATTTTTATCATAACCATTATTTGGAGCTTGCTGGCTTATTATGCAAAGGTATTGAGTTGCAGTAGAATAAAAATTCACTTTTGTTGCAGCTGCACTCTTGCTACAGGGAGAATCACTGTTAGGGTAGCTAATGTGGTGGCTAGTGACTCAAAGTGAACATGGAACCATTGATAGGTGGTGTAGCCTGTGCATGCGGAGTTACCAAAAATGCACTTCACACAGAATTTTCTGTCACTTTCAGTTTTTGCTGTTGCAGGAGGGCAGAAAAGAAAGCAAGAGGAGCATAAGGAGACACTCATGCCCAAGGAGCTTCACCGACATTTGCCTACTGAGCGTGTCAGCGACCTCTTGCCAGAAGAAACAGCAGTGGTAATGACGCTGATATTGTTTTCATGTGAGCTATGCTCATTTGACACACACAGCAAACAGGTGTGAATGCACACGTGTCAAATCATCGAGAGCCTGGGTAGCTGAAGCGCAATTAGTGCAAATGTTAAAACCCACCTAAAGAGGACTTTCAGGCCTATGAATCCCGATGTCATAAGGCAGCTTGAAGCAAATGGTTGTGTCCATTGTGCCCACATGTTTTTTTTCTCCTCAAATACCTGGTGCAGTGCTCGTGCGCATCTGCATGACGGTAAGGCAGAGGCGTAGAGTTCTCGGAGTGAGCAGTCTTTGGAACAAATCCGTAATTATAGTGTCATGACTCAACTCTTCATTAGAAGTGTGAAGATTGTGGGAGCTTCTCTTCATCTTCTAAAGCAGTGCAGTCATATTTATTTTGTAGAGAAAGGGGCTAGTTAGTCCGCCTAAATCTAGCTTGCATGTGGTGCATTAGGTTCAGCAGAGAATATATATAGTAGAAAGCAGACTACAGGCACAGGTAGTGTATACTCTATCCCTTGCTTCCCTTGTGGCCCTGTTGTGTATTTCTTTCTTCATCATCCTTTTGAGTCTCATCTTATTTCCTTCTGCATTGTTTATTTATTTATTTTATTTCTTTATTCAAATACCTCACGGACTCTGACTGGAGTATTATGTGAGGGGGGTTACATAACAGGGGTGGGAAAAGAAGCAAGTAGAAGATGGTTATTTTAACATTGTTATACAATAGCAAGAAACCAACCAGAAAAATCGAACTAAATTAGTGCTAAATGGAACTAAATTGTCCAGTGTAGTGCCTATACATTGTAAGCGAGTCAGGCTAGCTACCTAGATTAGACTAGATGTGCATTCTGTTATGAACATTTCACCCATGTGAGCACTGCCTTTGGAAAAATATTACGTCTGTTGAGGAAAATGCACATTTTTCTCACCAGTTAGCAGTGGTGTTACTAGAAGGGTTCGGGTCACGCCAAGTGCAGCGCTACAAGTGCAGCTCCAGATGAGAGGGACTGCCATGGCTGCGATGCTGCATTTGAGCCAAGTTTGAAATGTTGCAGGATGCAAAGAAAATGTGCTTGCCCTTTACTTTTGCATGATTTGCAGAGAATGCAGCTCGCAGAGGATGAAAACACAGTGGAGAACAGTGTGGGCATAAAGTGTAATAGTAGGAATGCTTGAGAGAAGTGTTGAAAGGGTCCAGTATGCATGTCACTCTAGCAGGAGGGCCAGTCTGGTAGCGCTGCTTTTGAAAGCCTTCGGAAGAAGAGGGTGCAGGGTAAAAAGATGTGAACTGGAGGTGATGCTCGCACTGAGAAAAATCAGGATGCTCTAGAGCAAGCTTTAAAAGGAAGCATATCCAAGAGGACTAGTATTCATGTGCTGTCATACCTCGGCACCATTACAGGTGGCTCAATCACACTCGCACTCACAGCCATTCAGTCACATTCATGTCCACTCGCACTCATGACCACTTGCACTCATGTCCTCTCAGAGTCGCAACCATCACTCACACTCGTCCTTATGTCTACTCAGACTTACAACCACTCACTCACTCTCACGACCATTCACTCACGCTCTTGTCCACTCACTCACATTCCCGTTCACTCACTGTTTCTTTGTTTGTGGACAACGGAGGGGATGAGAGATTTACTGCCGCGGCTGACTACTCTCGTAGTTCCCCTGGCACAGCCTGGGTTGCACAGATGTGGTTTTGAGCCGCCCGGGGCTCTGTCGTGTTCCTTGGCCAACTTTCAATTTCGATCCTCAAAGAAAGTGGTAACTTATCACACTTCTTCTGTGTCCCAAACCAATGTTATGCATGTGTGCTCCGGTGTCAGCGCAGCTAAGATGCTTAGACACGATTTTGTTGAACAATGTCTATAGGAGTGTGCAGGGTTCCTTATTAAAGGGAGCCAAGCTTCAGCGCAGTCCCCAGACTCCTCCTCTCACCAAGGCCCCTACCTTCTCTAAGGCCAAAACGGAGAGCAGAGATGAGGAATGATTATAAAACATTTATTTCAGTGCAATGGAATCGCAAAATATACAGGATATTTTTGAGCAGTAGTTTTTACTTCCAGGTGTAACATCGGCAGAGGAATAGATTGTAGAGAGAGGTATAGGTGGATTGTTTCTTAGGGTGCCACCCACATTTCAACAAGAGTACTTATCCCCGCATACATGAAGACAAGTCCTCTTCTTGAAACGATGGCAAACACCATGAGGCTTTCCCTTGCCTTGTTCACTTTGTGAGTACCGTCACACGATGGAAGTCCCTGCACCGCTGTGGCATCAGTGTAACAACGTGCTTCCGAATGAATTTGCATTACCTCTGAATCACAAAAAATACGACACATCTCTCTTTTGTTAACTGCAAAAAAGAACCTGAAAAGATTGCCTCAAAGTGACTCGGCAAGTAAACAGTTCTTGGGACACAACATCGTGGGTCTTCGGCTGCCGGTATCGTAAAAAAACCTGCATGGCCATAACACTTCAGTATAAACGCATTGTCAAAAAAACCTGCATGGCCATAACACTGCATTATAAACAATGTCGGAAAAGGTCCGATTGCGTAAAGCTATGCCCACCCCCCGCTGTGCGCACGGCTATGATGGAGTTTTTGAAAAGATTAGTGTGTTCCTCACAGAAAGAGATGGCGGGAATGGGCCACAAGTACAGGTTTGCCCGGCATAAAAAGGATGCTAGGGGGAGGGGCCATTATCAACCCCCTTGCAAAACTTATTGGGCTTACTTTAGGGCACAGTTAAGAGCAAGGCAGGCTTCATCCAGCCAGAGCAGGCATGCGCGGCTGATTTGTGGACATGTCTGCCATGCAGTATGTTGTCTGTGTTGCACATAATCCCTGTCTCAAAGAGGCCTTGCAAACCAGCACAGTGTTCTCGCTTGAGGCCGGTGCATGCGCAGACCACGTACGCATCTGCGTGGGCGCAGGGGGTGCTGACGTTGCGCCTCATTATTCTCCCATGGTCCCCCGCATCATGGGTCGAGGAAACGTCGGTCATGGAAGAATGCGTATGCAGCTAACAAGTGAGCGATTGTGTAGTGCATTACCTTCTGAAATGGCAGGATGTAACTGGGAAAAAGCCCTATTCAGATATTCTTAGACGAAATCATATTGTCCGGTTCAAAGGATTCCTCATGCTCTCCAGATATCAGTGCAGGTAGAACTGCTGAAATCAGAGCATGCAAACAGAAGTTATTCCACTTACCGTATTGAAAACAGAAAGAAAAACGAAATCGCATTTCAGAAGCCCATTTCACTCGCCCACTACTAAAGATTGGGCACCACAAATCAGAACCGCGCCTTGCACACATGCAGCGGAAGCTTGTATGCAGTTGTTGACTTGCTAGGGCAGCCCCCAGCAGCTCAAAGTGCCGGCGGTGCAGTTCTGCGAGCGCCTTTTCATGGGCATTTAAAAAAAAAAACTTTTTTTGGACTCCGGGGAGAGCGTCAGGGAGCTTAATCCTCTACTCTTTCCTGTACTGCGAGTACAAGTCCAGTGTGTCCAACATCCCAGCACCTTTCGACCTGTTTATGAAAAGCTCCTTGCCCCCCTTCCGCCTCCCCGCTTCTGCTCTCTGCTCACCACATTTTTGGCTAGGGTGTCCGTCAGACGGTTTTTTCTTCCCTGATTTCTCGATATTGGCAATTTGAAAAGCAGCTTGCCCAATACTTTTACGTGAAATGAAAACTGTAGCTATTAGCTTGATTCTTTTCATTCGCTTATACTGCTTTTCTTTTGTAGTTTTTCTCGACCTAAAAGGTGTCAATACTCAGAGACAGGGGCGTAGCCAGGAGGGGTGTTTGGGTGCCAGAACATCCCCCGAAATTTTCTGAGCGCTGCATTTCCCCCTCCACCCCTTCTTTCGGCCTTTTTTTGACCCGTGGTATTCACAGCACATCAACATGTTAAAATGCAAAAACGAAAATGAAAAAAATGTCGATTTGTTTACAAAAATAGTTCTTGTTCTAATAGGAAGAGGAAGTTATTGCAGAAAATGGTCACTCTTCGCCATCTCGCGACGTATGGCACTCCTTTTAATTGAAGGCACAGTTCAGCCAATATAACATACCTTTTCACATCAGCCTACTTTTTCATCCTTTGCATTGTCCTCAAATCATCATAAACAGTCGCGAAAATAAAAAGTGATTTTTTTTAAAGTGCTTCTGTGTCCGTGCGCAGGTTCACATGCATGGGGTAGAATTGTTTTAACAAATGCCATTCGTTCGCAGTTGCTGAGTTTGTTGTAGAGCAGAAGCTTTTGTGTTGTATATTATGTGAAAATATTGTAAATATCCGCTATTTTTGGTACGAGTGTTTTCTTGTGAGAAAATAGATTCTTTACGGATCAAGTACTCGAAGTCCTGTGTACACTCGTATTATGTAGATATTGCAGTGAATGAAACAGCTAACCGTACCGCTTTATTACAGTAGAAAAATGACTAAGATATTGTTTGGGCGCAGGCTCTCTTTCTTTTTATTTTTTACTGGTGGTGTATAACATCCCCCGAAAAATATTTCTGGGTATGCCCCTGTTCAGAGACGTTATATTTTAGATCTTCTCCCAAGTTTGTAAAAATTAAGTTCGAATTGTATGTCGAACCAATCAATAAGGGCCAATTAGACTGCCACCTGATATCCACTGCCGAAAATCGCCATAGGTACAAACAATCATTCCTGGTGCAGATTAAAACATTAAATACTGCCGCTTCGGCTATCTTCTTGGCGTCAAGCCACCATCCTGTTTGATGCTGTGCATAAAAAAATAAAAACCAAATGCTCGATTTGTGATTCTGGGCTCCTTCAAGTACATGACAAACAAGAACCTTTAGCACGACCAAAAAGCGTGCTTGGTTTTCGCGTTGTTTCCGCCTTGAGCCAAGTTCATGCAGTTCAAGAGCTGGGCCAAGTAGGTCAGGTTCTCTGCGTGGATCTGGCCCAGTCAGAAAGTTACGGCAACAGCGAAGCTCTGCAATGCACACACCCAGGCACAAAAAAAAAACTATGCGTCACTGCATTACTCGAGATCCCACATTAGGCTAGTTACTGCTGAGAAGCGGACGCTTGTTGTTTCAGCGCAAGCATTGGAACTCTGCATATACAAGCGCGTGCAGTGTAGGAGGCGTGACAAGAGACAGCTACCTTTCTAGCAGTCAGTGGCAATGCGAAATTAGATCAAAGGATCTGATGCAACTTGTAGCAGCTCATTGCACCCACAAAGGGCCTGTGCCTATACCAATGGTGAACTAGAAAAGTGAATAGCAACGAAAGATTGCCGTTCCCACGCCGATCCTCTGCTTCAGTTGTCCAAAGACACCGACCTACTGCCTTATGCTGTCTTGAGCGCCCTTGGCAATGAATGTTTGCTTCCATCAGCTGTCAACAACATGAAAATAGCTAATACCATCTTCGCGAAACACACACTCCACCCATACTCGCATACACTTGCCACTCATATCAATTCACATCCACTCATGTCAACTCACATCCACTCATTACTCATGTCTACTTGCCACCCACCTCTACTCACACAAACATCCACTCACTCACACTCATGACCACTCACATCCGCTCACTCATACTTGCACTCATCTCCTTTCACACTCACATCCACTCACTCACACTCATCGTCACCTACACTCACATTCACTCAGTGCATTCACATTCACGTCCACTCATACTCGCAACCACTCACTCAAACTCATGACCACTCGCACTTTCAGACGTGAGTGTGAGTGAGGCAATGTGAGTGCACTCATGAGTGAGTGTTCTGATCTATGTGTCCTGTGCATGGAAGTTCCAAACTTATTTGTTTGGAATGCTGTAACATCTATCCATTTAGTGATATACATTCATTATCAGCATTCCTGAGTCTGAAGATTCTTTTCCAGCTTAAAAATGATTCTTCTGATTATGGCATGTAATCTGTAAGCGAGCCAGAACTGCAAATAATATAAGCACCAAAAGGATCTGAGACGATGGCTGAGGGTAACCCTACTCATGACGCTACCAAGGACACAAGTAATGTTCTGGGACAAGGTTCATGACTATGTGAGGTTCCATATTGGCTGATACCTCTTGCGGATATTTGTTGGATTCAAATCAGAAAAGCAGCCACCGTTATGACTCAGTAGTTGTCGTGCTCGGCTGCTGACCTGAACAGCGTGGCTTCGATCCCAGCGGCGGCGGTCGCATTTCAGTGGAGGCGAAATGCTAACAGGCCCGTGTACTGTGCGATTTTGGTGCACGTTGAAGAACCTCAGGTGTTCGAAATTGTTCGGAGCCCTCCTCTTCGGTGTCCCTGATATCCTCAGTCACTTTGGGATGTTAAACCCCATCAAACAAAACGAACAAATGAAATCAGAAAAACGGGAAGTGCTGCCTTTCAGAACAAGGATGAACTTTTCTGTGCAGGGTAGAAGCAAGAAATGAAAGCCAAGTGAAAGCTTGCCTATCTTTCTGAAGACTCATTATTCAAAGTAACTCCAGATATTCAGATAATTTTGCAGTCATGGATGATTTACTCACCATTCAACAAGCACCTGTACTTTCCGTCCTGCATCGTAGCAGGTTCTACAACACCTGTTGCAAGCATGCAAAACTTGCACAACAAACCTCGCAGAAGAAACCTACTGCGCAACCTCGTACGGCCAAACAAAGCAGCATCCCTATGAGCTCTCGCGAGCTTCCTTAGCTACAGTGGCCAAGAAAGGCTTCACTCAAGCTTCTGCATCAGCGTACACTAGCACCTAACATATACTAAAAGTAACTTTACTTGTAAAGCCACATATCAAACCTAACAAGTTTCAAGCTCGAAGTGATCTCGAGTCACCCACTCGAGAGTATAAGCCAAATTGGCTCATGAATGACTTCGGTGTACATCCATTCCTCAGCGGGCACTCTCACAATTCGCAGCGCAGGTAAACCTATGTACAACGAATACCCGCTGCAAGTCAATTTGCATCTAGTCTTTAAACATAACTGTTGCAATGAAAGAAAAGAAACAAAACCTAGCAGAATAACCACGCGGATGAGACCACACCTCACAAAACTTGTTCACGCTGCAAAGAACAGCACCATACATAGGTTACATAAAAAGAAGCGTCGTCAAAGTTACATAACTACAGCGAAAGTTAACTAAAAGTACAAAATTCCACGCAGGTATAAAAGCTCAAAACTTCGTTTGCTTTCATTGTTGTACAGTTGCGTAAATGAATAAAAATGCGAACACTAAATACAAGAAGTCCTTATGGGTAACGGAGTGGATTCCAAGAGAAGGCAAGCGTAGCAGGGGGCGGCAGAAAATTAGGTGGGCGGATGAGATTAAGAAATTTGTGGGAATACGGTGGCCGCAACTGGCACAGGAATAGGATAATTGGAGAGACATGGGAGAGGCCTTTGCCCTGCAGTGGGCGTAGTCAGGCTGATGATGATAATGATGATTATTCATGGAATTCTCCATTCTTCAGCCGCGCTCTCCGCGGTCACGGTCGGACGGCCGGGCTACTAGCTAACGTCTCCCAAAATCTGAGGGGCTGATTGCTTCCACCTCTGCGGGACGTGTCCAAAGCCAGGGTCGCGCTTGAGAAGCTCAAAGCTAGAGGGGCGCTTTCTCCTATCTTGGCTCCCTGCATGTTGCGTCCCCCTCTGACTCGCGGGTCCTCTGTGGCACTCTTTTGTGCGGCGACCGTGCATCCTCCTCTGTAGCCCGCCGCGGGCGTCACCTGCCTCATCATAACCCGTGCTGTCCCACAATGGAGCCGGTGGCTTACGCCCTGACTGCGCATGATGAGTAGGCTGGGCTTTTATGCAACGCTTGCGAACTTTTGAGCACCGCGGTGGCAATTTCAAGAAATTACGCGAGGTCCTCAAATGTAAAAGCTTGACCCGTACTTTTTGCTTTCTCGCAGAAGTGTTCAGATTAGCTGCCTTCACGCGTAGCCGTCTTCCGGAATCTTCGCCTGTTGACTTTCGTTGCATGTCAAAAGTTTTCCTGTTGCCAACAGGTGCTAAGCTGCTGGCCCTTGCCTCAGTCGACCCATGAATTCCCAAAGGCCCGTCATGTTCGCAATTTTTGTTGCCGCGCAGGGAAGCCACTTGCGCTTTGCCCACAATGCCAGGCGCCGGCTCACCTGCACACCGCTCGCTCCCATGACCTCTGCTGTTTCTTCTGAGCACAACAGCTCGTTTCCCTGCACTTAAATTTCTGCCGAGCATAACAGTTCGCTGTCCTGAATTGTGTGCTTTGGTGCAGAGCCATTATCATTCCGGCTTCCAATAACAATCTGAGCGACATCGCCCTTTTCATCCAACGCTGCATTCTGACTTGGCGCATCAACGTTGCCATTCGGTGGCTCTCCGTGACACTCTTTCCCGGAAAGCTGTATTTCGGTGCGAAGGCATACAAGCTCACTACAGATTTTCTGGCGCGAAACGTCCACCTCATTTGCCATAGCGGCATCTATCTCAGGGCCATAACTGGCCTTGTCACTGATTTCCTCACTGTCTGCATTTGCTGCCAAAACATTCTTGGTTCTTTTGTTATGACTGGCGGCATTGTAACTCTCTTTGTCTGCCTTTAGACCTACACTTTCGGTCCCTGCTCCTGCCGAACTGGCAGTTATTTCTGAGCTTGAAGCTGCCCTGTCACTACTCTCCTGAGCGACTGTTGTGTCCATAACTGACCAAGCGGGGTTCTTAAGGTGGTCGCTGACACTTATCGAAGCGTTGCGCGCTGCCATCACTTCGGCCTTTGGAGCCAACATCTGCATTCATGCCGAAGAAGCGGAAGAGGGTCCTTTTCGCTGTTTCATAGCTGTCGACCTCCTCGTCGGACAGGCGCGCCAATACGCTGCTGACATCACCAGGAAGGACAACATTGACCATTCGGCCTGGTCTATCTCCTCCTCCCTACAGATTTGCTCAAAATTTCCTAGGAAAGTATTGAAGTTTTCACCTCTTCGGAAACTCCTGAGGCGATCTCGGGGCCTTTTCCATTTGACAAACTGAATCTTACGCATGAGCTCCTGCTGCTCTCGTTCGCGTAGTTCCTCTAGCTCAGCCCGTCTCTTACGAGTCTGCTCCTGCCATTCTCTTTCTTGCTCCTCGCGGAGCCTTCGTCTTTCCTGCTGCTGAAGCAGTTCTCTCTTCTCTTTCTCCTCGCAGAGTTTTCGCTTTTCCTGCTCCTCTCGCTTCTCTGTCTCCTGGAGAAGCCATCGCGTTTTTTTCTTCGCTTTTCATTCCACAATCGTCTCCCACGCCTCGTCTGCCTCCTCGACTGTCACCTCCTCTGCCCGCATCACATCCAGAATCGCCTCTCTCGTTTTAGTGGGGTCTACTGATATGCCCAGTTCTTCCAAAATTTCAAGGAGGTCCTCTACCTTGAACTTCTCCGTCGCGGAACATACCTCGTGCCACTAATCCCCGCTAAAACACAAAGCCTCAGCTTGAAGTGAACAAAACAAAACCTGCCAAATATTTATTTTCTAAAAAACACAAACCCACTACTAGCATCTGCCTGTCCTAGTGCGGTCTGGCGAAACGAATGGCAAACATCGGGCACTCACCCTCCCGAGATACAGGTGACGCCGTCAGTCCCATAGCTGCCGGGTCCGTTGGAGCTGGTGACCTGACCTGTCCGTCTCTCGGTTTGCAGAAGAATACTTGGTGCTGTCGGTCCTGAAGCTGCCGAGGTCCGTTTGAGCCGGTGACTTGACGTGGACATCTCATAGCTGCCTTCCAGAGTTTGGGACGCAGCTTCCATCTTACTGCTGGCAACTAGTTATTGGGATCGGGTAGTGTAGTTGGGCCGGAGGAGGGGACGAGGAAGTCGGAGACGATTTTAAGAGAACAGGAGGAAAAACTTTATACAGGCTATTTACATGATTTACAAAAAGAGCAACTGAGAGTGCCACTCACAGCCGAGTTAAACAGGCCTCTCATTCCCTAGAGTCCCTAGACAGAGGACCGCATCGCCCAGGAGGGAGTGGCCTGAACGTTCACTTTTGCGCACAGCCTCACTGCTTCTCTCACTTGTAGCCACGTACCTGTCACATGTTAGAGCTTGAATGAGGAGAATGTCGGCGAGGTCGCATAGGCTGCGGTAGGTCAGCACGGGTTGTTCCATGGCTAGCTGATGGAAGACACGTGTTACCGAAACCTGTGCTTAATAACACCCAACTCGTGGCGCAGGCACACAGGAACCATCATAATAATAATGTTAAGTAGCTGCAATCCCTAATCATTAATGTTCAGCAAAGCTTTTGCTGTGGTGAAGAATTTTTTTTAGTGCTACCGTAGCGCTCTGGTCTTAAGATTCATTACGTTCGTCTATTATCGTATAAGGCTATTATTATGCCATTTTGGTAACAGTCAGCACCTGCAAGGCACTGTCAGCAGCTCCATCTCAAGTGGATGCTAAATGGCCTTGGCAATAAATGCGGTGTCCTTGCTTCAGCACTGAATATATGTTTACTATTCACTGAGCATTCTTTTTTTTCTCCACTTAACGTTATTAAACTTTGCTGTTCCTTTGGAAAATGCAGTAAAACACAGCTCAGCTCTTGAAATCGCACTGAAAACAGTACATTGAAGCAACATCGTCGAAATCGTGAAACAAAACATTTATCTTTGTGCTAGCACCGATTTGATGGGAGGGATGTAACCAACGCTGCGCCCGCTTTCTGAAATCCTCGCCAAAGAGGGCACTAATTGCTTGATCCCAAAGCACCTCCTGGCCAAGCTTGGGACCCCTTTGCAACATAAAAATGACAGCAGTTGTTAACAATTAAGCATACAGCACTCGCTATGAATATAACAGAATATAGCATGTGCACTTATGCAATAGATGCAAATGTACACTGAATATTAAGTTTTGCATCACTGCTCTAGAGAGAGCAAGAAATATAGGAACAGATAAATGTTAAGGCATCATAAACTATTTTGTGAGGTATTTCTTCAGTTTACGAGCGAAACTGCATGATTTTTTTTTTCAGAGCTATAGTTGGCATGTTTCATATTTTAGTTACCACAAATTGCAAAAAACCATCTACCATAGATATTTTGTGTGGGTGGGAAATTTCCTAAGGAAAGGCCTGTGGTGGACTGAAGGAGGGGCTAAAATGATACATGGAAAGGGCAATGATATTTGTGACGATAGAAATGTTTTAGTATGCTAGCACTAATGCCCCTACTCACTGCTTTTGAGGATCTTTGTCTAAAGCCTGTTTGACGTGAAATAAAATGAAACTACAATAAAACACACAGCGCCATAAATAAAACACAGCGGCATGAACAGATCAGCCTCTCTGTCCACTGCATTAGACATCTATGCCATTGCCGCAGCTGAACATCCCACATGGTGAACTGCCAGTCTCTCGTGCTGTACTTTGGGTGTCATCGTCTTCATCAACTTCCATTCGTGCGCAGTGGATCCAAGCGCCAAAACTGAAGTGCTAGCGCACCTCATTTGTATACGCCCGTCTTTTTTTTTTTAATGGTGTAACAGATGAAAAGGAAAAACCTATCAGCTGAAAACTAACAGCTTGTTGAAATCGTTATAGTTAACCTTGTTTATTATTTTTAGCTAACATTATCTGAATTCATAAGAAAGGAGACGTCAAGGACTTGAAGAATTACAGACCGATCACTTATTGTCCGTTGCCTACAAGATAGAGTCGGGACAACCATGGACACCATGGTCAACCAAATGATCAGGCAGGCTTTCGGAAAGGATGCTTGACAATAGACCACATTCACACTATCAATCAGGTGATAGAGAAATGCGCAGAATATAACAAACCCCTATATATAGCCTTCATTGATTACGAGAAAGCATTTGAATCAGTGGAAACCTCAGCTGTCATGCAGGCATTGCGGAGTCAGGGTGTGGAAGAGTGTTATGTGAAAATATTGGAAGATATTTATAACGATTGCACAGCTACTATAGTTCTCCATAAAGTCAGCAATAAAATTCCAATATGGAAAGGTGTCAGGCAGGGAGACACGATCTCGCCAATGCTCTTCACTGCCTGCTTACAGGAGGTATTCCGGGGACTGGAATGGGAACAGTTGGGGATAAGAGTTAATGAAGACTACCTGAGTAATTTGCGTTTCGCTGATGACATTGCCTTGGTAAGCCACTCAGGACAAGAACTGGAAAGCATGATCAATCAGTTAGACAGGCAGAGCAGAACGGTGGGGCTAAGAATTAACATGCAGAAAACCAAAGTTATGTTCAACAGCCTAGCAAGGGAACAGCAGTTCGCAATTGGTAGTGAGGTGCTGGAAGTAGTAAGAGAATATGTCTACTTAGGGCAGGTAGTGACCGCAGATCCGGATCATGAGAGGGAAATAACTAGAAGAATAAGAATGGGGTGGAGCGCATATGGCAGGTTCTCTCAGATCATGAATGGTGGCTTACCAATATCCCTGAAGAGAAAAGTATACAACAGCTGTATCCTACCGGTACTCACCTATGGGGCAGAAACGTGGAGGCTAACAAAGAGGGTTCAGCTTAAGTTAAGAACAACACAGCGAGCTATGGAAAGGAAAATGATAGGTGTAACGCTAAGAGATCGGAAGAGGGCGGAGTGGGTGAGGGAACAAACGCGGGTTAATGACATCTTAGTTGAAATCAAGAGCAAGAAATGGGCTTAGGCAGGGCATGTAATGCGAAGGCAAGATAACCGCTGGTCCTTAAGGGTAACGGAGTGGATTCCAAGATAAAGCAAACGTAGCAGGGGACGGCAGAGAGTTAGGTGGGCGGATGAGATTAAGAAGTTTGCGGGGATACAGTGGCGGCAACTGACAAAGAACAGGGTTAATTGGAGAGACATGGGAGAGGCCTTTGCCCTGCAGTGGGTGTAGTCAGGCTGATGATGATGATGATGATTATTATTTTTAGCACTATCTTTTGCAGTTGCATGATGAGATCCAGATAACTTTTGTATGTCCCACCCCAAGGTTCGATACAATATGGTAGGTGGCTAATAAATGCAAAATAGAGCGCACATAATGCCAGTATATCAAAATATTCCCTAACCTGCCAAAGGGCATGACACCCACACACCATTTTCTGGGAAGCCACATCAGTCAGGTTGTGCTAGTGCAAATGGCTGCCCAACGTGATGCCTGTTTATTTATATGGGAATGTGCATTCTATCAGCAAGTTATGGACTGTTATTTGAACACTGGTTGTGTCTTTGTCATTTAAATACCATGCATTTGTTTTTGCTTTTTGCACTTATAGTAAGCTTATTTGCTGAATACAATTTTTCTTCTTCAATCACTTCCTGATTTGCTTTTCCTTCTAATTCCTTCATGTCATCACGTGTCATCATCATGTCATCATTCTAAGTCATGTGTCATCACCATGCATCAATTTTTTTTAATAGCCAACTACTAATGGTTCATTATTAAAATATAATGGTGCATGGTATATGGGGTTTGAAATCTCAAAGCAACACAGGCTGCGAGGGACGCAATAATGGAAAGCTCCAGATTATTGTAGACCACCTGGGGTTCTTTAACATGCACTGACATCACACCGTACTATGCGGGCACCTATCACAGACTCAAGCCAGCTCAAGACGTGCCTGAACGGCTTTTCCCTTGGTTCCTTTTTTTTCACTGTATAGTGAGAAAAGAAAATAAAATAACTGTCAACTGTCAAGTATGGATCCTTGTGGAATTCCTGTATAGAGAGAGTGTGGTGAAGGAAAATTTTATTAGCATAAAATGACTAGCAAGAAGGTGAGAAATGTTATACCCAAAGCTGTACAGTTTTAGTTTTGCTATGATAATAAAATGATAATGCCTTCTTTAAATAAAAAAATATCACTATTGCTATCATGTCATGTTATACTGCATTATTTATATGAGTAATGATACCACTGCAGTGGAAGTTGAATGATTTGGCCTAAATCCATGTTTTTATTCTTGGAGGATACCATATATTTCTCAATAAACTTTTTAAACCTCTGCCCAAGAATTCTATTTAGAATGTTATTAAGTATGCTAATAAGAGAAATTTGCCTGCAACTGTTGGAATTACTACGGTCACCATCCTTGTATACTGGTGTAACTTTTGTTGTCATAAGAATTTGAAGATATTTAGAAGCAATAAAAGAACGATTAAAAACAGCACAAAATCACACCAAAAGTCTAAAAAAATCTCTTCAAATAACCATCTAGACCTGTTACTTTTTTCTTGGGCATTTTTTAATATATAGGTTCTGTTTCTCCGAGTTCATTTTAAACACAGCAAAATATTAGGCATGCTCGGCATATTAGAATTTAAGTTCAGTAGCATCACAGCTAGATATGTTCTGTAGAAGCTGAGGAATTGTTCAAAGTTTCAGCTATTTCCGTCCACTGATTTAGAAAGTGCGTAATATAATTGTGGGCTTCTCAAAACTTTTCCACAATTTTCAAGAGTCTTCGAGTTTCCATTGACCCTTTCTATCCAATCCCTGTGAAATTCTCTTTTTGAGCTTTCATCATTGTCACAAACTTGTTTCGTGTGGTCTTAAACTTGTAGTGTGCCAACTGTGACGGGTTCTGCTACCACCGTGCACCGACACCACGCTACGCCTGCGGACGAAGAAGTTGCCCCGCTCTCTTGATGCTAACTACGCCTCAATATGCTGCAAGATCCTACACAGTGGCTCGGTCTCTCCAAGGGTACATAATAAACGCACCTCTACAACTGACAGAAATAAAACTCTTCTTTTTCACGCTTCCATTTATTATGCCAGTAATCTTTACCTCTTAAAACTGCAGGTATGGATTGGTTCATTCCGAGGCGAGGCGGTCTATTACGAGAGCAATCCCTGATTCTACAACTGGTATTTACTGTTGTATTCAAGGGCATAGTGCTGGGGGTTACTATAGGTAGTCGGAACATTTTGCCTCCTTGGCAAAAACTTTTGAAGCGACAGAAATGGAAGCATATTACATTCAAATAAAATTTTGGAACGTCCTGTGCCCTGAAGTACTTCACTTTTTTGTTGTTTTTTTTATTGAGTGTACAGGGTGCTTCTCCTAACTTTGCTTCGCTCTAAAAGACAACAGTGCACTCTGCAAGGACCCGACTAGAGTACTGTTGTCGGCAGTCATCTTGACCAAGTCCACATACATTTAAATGCGACTGATTAGCTGCAGCTGAATAACAAAAAGGTTGTAATCTTTGTGTTTTTTCTTTTTTTTTCATTTTATTTATTTTGCGTCTTGTTCCTCCAAATTTCGATTTTTGCTGACTACCAGTTATTGCTCTTTTCTTGCTTCTTTTATTGCCCTGATACACATGTTAGATGTTCCTTCTATATATTCAAGTTCTAATTTTTACCACCCCCTATGTAATACCCTCGTAAAGAGGGCCTTTAGGGGTATCTTGAAATAAAGAAAAAATAAAACAAAAATAAATTAACAAATCTACCTGTTGTTTACTCTGGAGGAAAATTTTCAGTTTAGAAGTTCTAGAGCCTGTTATATAATGTCCAGGCGCGCAGGAAACTCGATTAAAGCGCACCGCCGCTGATGACGTGTTGCAATGGCTAAGGCGCCAAATTCGAACTGCCTGCTCTAAAATACTCCGACATGCACTTTCTTCCGCAGAGCTTTATGGAATTTTTTTCTTCGGGGCAAAAACTGAGATGCAGGAAGGAAAACTGAGGAGAGGCCCTCGCTACGGTGGCTAGATGAGTAGGCAGAGTAGGTGTGCCAAACGGTATGGGATAAAGCGTAGTTCCGCGCGCCTCCGCTTCGTGATAACAAATCTAGTGCTGCTGCTTTCCACCCGGCGCTCGGGTACGGATCGTCTGCGATGCTGCTACTCGCCGCGGTTGCAATTGGCTTTTCGCTCTCCTCAGTTATGGCTTACAACGTAACTTTCTGTTTCTGTGTTAACTATCGCTGAAGAAGATATTCACTATTTGGCAATGAAACGTTAAAAGTAAGAGACAACCGCTACTTTATCTTCGTCTGTTTCCGTTAGCGCTCTAGCGCAGTGCAGTTCGCAACAGACCTAGTGCTTTATCGTAAAAATAAAAAAACAAACTTACAGTAGGGTCCCTACTTACAGTCAGCTTAAAACTGGTGAGTAAGAGGCTTAAATTTCCATTGCTTTGGTGCTATGGTGTCCCAAATTGTTTAGAAAATGCGAGTTGTCCGTCATGTGGCTAAGTACAGTATTGTGAGACTTTACAAAATTTTCTCGCCTCAACCGCTGGCTCTTTAACGCAGAAACTGCGCACAGAATTTGGATATTCTATTCAATATTGAAGAATTTGAATCAGCCGCGCATGATGCAAACACGTAATCGTCTTTCTCAAAATCGACGAACTAAAAGCCAACTCTGGTTTTTCTCCAAAGGGCGTTTGTGACGCCATCTGTTGTATGCCTCGAAAAGCGCCTCAACGCAAAGGGCGCCGAGGTCAGCATTACAAGCTGCGCAGGTCATTTGATGGCGCTACGGTCGCCCTTTGCGGCAACCCGCCGCTGGCGCGCGTTTCAGTTCGTCGATCTCGGCGCAGACGACTACGGAGTTCCATCGTTGCGGCTATATCAAGTAAGTACCGTTGTAAAACTTGCTACGAGTCAAAAGTTAGCATAATGCGCAAGCTCTGTTTTGAGGCGACAAAACTTTTTGAAGTCTTCACGATGAAGATATGCGCAATACTGTATGTACTGGACGTCGCCTTCAATGTGACTTCGAGCAGCAGTTCACCGAACGTACGGGACAACACATTTGTCATTGAAGGCAACGCTTTTAGTCTACCAAAATCATTTTCTACGTGGCATGATATGCAGCACAGACGCTATGGGGAATGCGAGCGTTTTTTGGGACCGGCGCTGCCGTTCTAGTTGTGGCCGCGGCCACATGCCAGCCTGCGCGAAAATGGGAAGCCTGCTATTCTCACCTGCTGCTTCAAATGGACACCTTCGCGACTGCTTGCACGTTCGCTCGCTCGGCTAGTGTGACAAAGCATATATAGGCGAGTTTGCCTGGCCACTTAGCTATTTCCCGCGGCGAGGGGTTTCCCAAGGAAATGAAATTAGGGGAGAGGGGGAGTGTTGAAGGTAGAGGAGAAGCGGCAGTCATTTTTATTTTTATTTTTATTTGTGTCGTTGATGTGTCGCGTAACACTCGTGAGAAAGTGCAAAAAAAAAAAAATTCGCTGCGAAATAAGCGGGTGGCTTAATTCAGGAAGGCAAGGGCGGGGTTGGAGGATGGAGTGTAGGGAAATCACTGCCCGTGGCTCAAATGTGACATATGAGATGGGATGTGAGCAGCATATCAGACCAGCTAACAAATCGTGTCAGCAAGCTTCAGTCTATCGCAAGCCTTCATTTCATTCATAGCTAAGGCCCCCCTCCTTGAAAAAGAAAAGTGAAAACAGCGCGTGATTAAAGTGTGAGGAAACGTAGCGCTGAGACGTGCGCTTAACTGATAAACAAGTGCTGATAAACGCTCCTATGTTCATGAGTTACTTTGCTTTGTTCGTTTACTCATTCGCTTCAGTATCAAATTAATTTAAATATAAGCTAATATTCTATCGATCATTTCCAATTTGCTAGATCCCTGTTCATCGTGTAAATGCAATAAGCATGTATTTCGTTGAAATACATGGATTACGGTTACGTGATGCTGTTGCCAAGGAAACTGTAGAAAAACTGCCATAATATGACGTTTGAACTTTTGCCTTATAGAACGCAGTAGTCAGGGGAAAACATGCTGCACCTACGGCCGAGCTGAACAACTCCGATAGTCCAAACTCTGCATCCCTGGCACTATAATATGCACACCTCTCTCTCTCTCTCTCTCTTTTTCCTTGTGCAGTTTACTCTCAATATATATCGCATACATCGCAGTAATATCGATAGTAACAGTGAAGTTATTCGGCTTCACACATGCATAGCAAAGGCCGGAGGAAGCGGCCGCGAACCGAGATTTCACCGGCGGCGCTACCGCTGCTTCATGACATAAGGGCGCGCGCTTCCCCCGCCCGTCGGCACACCTATACTCACGTAGACGCCACACCCTCGCTACACCTGAGCTGCACGCCAAAAAGTGCGCTGGAAGTCACGCGCTTTCGCAAGGAATATTGGGAGTTTTTGGCCGACGGCGCAGCCATTAGTAACGATGGGCGCAGCGGCGTCGTCTGCTGCAATGCCTACTGCGCATGCGCAAGCGCGCTGAGACGGCGGCCAAGCAGGGGGAGAGCGGGGGAGCCGGCTTCGAAAAATGTGATGCAACCGCCTCTCCTGAGCACTTTACTTTCTCCATGAAAACTGATTAGGCATCGTCTTGCCCTGGCTTCGAACTCCCCATACTGTAGTAGTTAGTAAAATTTTAGTTAATTTCTTCCCTAATTAGGATTGTTTTTATTGTTCGCTTTATTGCAGACGATCATCAGCGGCAGTTTTATTGCATCTGATGATGAATTCTCGATCGTGTAAATGCCACTTTATTCACGGTTGGATGCAGACCTCTCGATAAAGGCAGAGTCTAAATTTAGTAGTTCAAAGATTAACTATTCAATGCTAGTTAACTTGCCTGCTGTATATAGGTGCACGCCACCGCTGACTGCGCTTTCCTGAAGAAAGCGGTCTTCTAACTCGAAACTGCCATTTTTAAAAACGTCTTTCGTAGTGAAGCAGTCTGCATAATCCTCACGAGTGTATACCAGCGATTGCCCAGACGAAGACTGCCTTTTATTGACACTTTAGCCGGTGGATATACCTTTCCACCTTCGCTCACTCTGTTTAAGTAGTGCTTCAAAGAGCACCTTTGTCGTCCTCTTCGAGCGTGAACTGCTGAACAGATGATGACGAGAGTTATGACTCAGACTCCATGTACGTTTTGGAAAGGGACCCGTCTTTGAATATGGATATTACCATCCAGAAGGGAGGACAGTGGGAAAATCTAATGATTGTCTGAATCTGTTCTTCGAAATAACGAAAAAGAATGTGCGAACTTTACCAGAAGACAGAGCCCAGAAAAAGTCGCATTTCCAAGTAAATGGTAGAAAGCGAATGCACAAGAACGGTCAGATAAATTTCCGTTGTCACAAGTGCACTCTGCTCATTCAGCCTTAGCAAGAACAGCTGTTTGTACGATTTTCATTTCGAATACAGGCCTTCGAGATGGTCATCCACACAGCTCAGGATATAGTTGCGGAAAATGAGCCACGTGACCGCTTTTAATTCGCGACATACTCGTTTTCAAGATTTCAGCGGCGTTAATAAAGTCTACGACCTAGGTCATCTTTGTGGTTGCACTAACTATCAAAATCCCGCAGTTGTGATTCTTGTTTGATTCTCTCTGAGTAAGGTCATTCAACGTACGGATTACGAACGAGCAATAAAAGTTGTACACGGCTGGCTGCAGTGACATTTACAACATCGATGGCGCTTTCGTCGCATTTTCCCCCCGCCTTACACGTTGCGCTGTCACTGGTGCGACACCGATGGCAGTATCGCCAAACAGTCCCCAGCGAGGCTCCGCAAGGAAACCAGCTACGTTCCGAGAACTTGGGGCTAACACAAGTAGAGCTCGTAGTCTCGGTGTCGTCAGGAAATAATGAAATGCGAACAGTACTGGGGGCGTTCCTCCCGAGTTTGCAAGGGAACATCGATTAGCAATGAGAAACTAAACTCGTATTGTACGTGGCAGCATTAACGTTGGAATATGCGGCCACCCCTCTGCTCCACTTGTAGGGAAACTGTCAGCAGCGAAGATTCTAGGTTTTCGTCGATATGTGAATTATCCGCACTCAAATATCCGGCTCGACAATTTGGCTGCAAAGCCGCCGGTGGCCTCAGCCGTGAGGGTTCTCAAGTTATTTTCTTTTTCGAATACATATATTTTTGCTTAAAATGTATAGAAGAGGCTTTTGCTGCGATAGCAGTACCAGTTTCACTTGGCAAAAATGGCCGCGTCGTCCCTGTGAAGCTTCTGCGGGTGAAGCCTCCGCCCTACAGAAGTGTCACCAACCCACCCATCTCCACCCACTAAAAGCCTACGAAGGAGAACGAAAAAGCGACGACGCAGTGGAGAAAGCCAGCTGCCCTCTAGAAACACCACCCACCTTCCCACCCCCGTAGTTAGGAGGCTGCCCACCCACACATGGCAACCTTCGACCCACCACCGCGCACGACTTCGACCCTCTAGAAGCGCCGCCCTCCTCCGTCCTAGTTCCCCCTTCAGGAGAGTTCGGTCGCTGGAGTAAAATCTCCAATGTAATATTCGGTGGCAAAATCTAACTGGGCTGCTTTCTTGCAAGAGGTTTCGTGTTGTCAATGTTTCTTTTAATGGCAAAATACGGCACGCTTACTTCACTGAAAATGTAGCTACACCTTGTGCCCAGAGGCGTACGATGCAGCACAACTTCAGTTGTACTGCACCGTAGTTCAAGTTTAGTTAAATTAGCTTAGAGATTCGGATGAGGATTTATCAATGCAATAATTTTTTTCGGAAAACCTTTGAGGGACCAAAAAACTTTTTCCTGAAGCTCCGAAGCTTTGAGGGGCATTAGTTATGCATCAGCGAACGAATTCTTTAAAGATAGGCGTTTGGCGCCTTTGTGCACCAGGGGGTTATATTTCTACTATATTATATCATATATTATATATTATTATTATATATTATACATTATAGTATATTTCTACTCGCGGCGACAACTGACGGCACTTGTCAAACAGCTAAAGCGAATACATTGAACGTTTTGTGCGCATTTATTTCAGTTCTGTCTCTTCCTGATCGCCTTCGTGGCATTTCTTCTTCCTTTGCATCGCTCGTGAGTTACATCACATCGCTTGCGCCCACCTGGGCGCCTTTGAATCAACGCGCCAGCCTCGGCAACCACTGTGGCTCAGCGGTTGCAACTCTGTCTCCACCGCTGCTGCGTCGTGACTTCCACAGCTTGGCAAGGAGCCCGAAGCCACGGACCGGTAGTCCATCGCTTCGGTCCTGAACGCCAGGTTTCCTACGCTGGCCGAGATGGAGGCCAAACGGAGGCCTCCAAATGAAAGCAGCGACTCCAGTGTGTCACCCGAAGAGGTAAGCCCAGTTGTCATACAGCAATCATCGGCAATCTTATTATGGATGCGACAGTCCCTGTTGGTAGCCCGCTGCATGTCTAGTTGCGGGAGACGAGGACCGGAAGAAGCCGAGACTGTCCCTCCGGGTCTGCCTCTTGTCTGCTGTCGCTCAGCAACAAGCTAAGATTGATGTTTCAACGTCGACCAGACTGGGTTTTACTTTGGTGAAAGGGTTCAACTCAGAACTGAACCTAGTCGGGTGGACGCTCCATTTTTCTGTCCATACACGCACGCTCGGCCTAATTACCAAATCACCGTTAGACGTTGCGGCGTGGACCGAAAAAGACAAAGGCGAAAGCCTGTATATATCCGACAAGCGTAGACTCGTCGGTATCGACACTATCAGTGAGCAATATATAATATCATACCGATGTTCCATACCATCTGTGAGTGGTAGTCAGTCACTAAAAAAACTGGTTGCTCTCGTTCACAGACTATGCATGGATTTTGCTGCAGTCAAGCGTCGCTGAATTCCATGTTCAATTGTACTTCTACCACACTTGAGGTAATTGATGGGACCGAACATCTATATTGGTAAGGCAACAGCTGCAGCATCATAGAGTGAGTGGCCGCGAGAGAACGCGACCTTTAAGCGCACTGAGCGACTGACCCGCCGTCTTGTCCCTGCTGTAGAGCCACACCTCGGGCCAGAGCCTGCGGCTGGACATACCGCTGACATGGGAGAACACCACCCATGTGTGCTGGCCATGCAAGGTCAGTTTCCAGCTTCCTAGCAAATTCATCGCCCACCGACTATACAAGCATGGTTTTCGCGGCACCCCCCGTCGCAGCAAAGTGGAATGTCCCATCTGCCGCCGCAAGTGCAAGAACCAGAACATGATGGCCCTCCACCTGGACATGCACATGGGGGAGCAGCAGTGCTTCATGTGCGGCGCACAGTTCGCCAGCTCCCGCTCTGCCTTAATCCACAAACGCATCCACCGCAGCGGTAGCCGCTTCCAGTGCAGTTTCTGCGGGAAGGTGTTCGATCATGAGAGCGGCCTGGACGAACACTTGCGCTTGGATCACGCCCCACAGCATTAGCCGAAGCGTCCGCGTGCTCCGGCCAGCCTGCAGCCCGCACAGCCAGGGAGAGCAGACACCACAATGTGTCACAGGTCGCATCTGAAGCTCTCTGAGTTCTCGCCTGTGGCTTGGAGTCAAATGGGCGCGTTAAAGTAAACAAGGTATCCCTTTTGAAAGCCCAGGTTTTCGCATGGTTTTTGTAGCTCTTCACCAACCCGTGTATCCACCCGACCGAATCAGCAGACCAAAGGTTGCTAACAACGGGCGAGCGGCATTTCTCAATCTGTGCTAAGAACACGAAAAGGTCACTGTAGTTGATTTCTGCCCTTTTTGAGAGAAGTGGTCAAAATTCAGCCAGGAGCCCTCTACTACGTCGTCTGCTATACTCCATGTGCAACTTCAGGATGCTAGACCCACTACCATCACTGAGCAATATTGACCGTTTATATATCCCAATATAGGGCAGCGATGGCATAGAGGGCAAGGACAGCGATGGCGTAGAGGTAGAGCATCCCCCTCGCGTGCTAGAGGACCGGGGTTTCAATCCCGGTTAAAAAAAAAAAACTCAGCGTGTCGATGGAATTGCCTAACCAGGCCTGGGGTGCTGCCTGATCTCGGTGACCAGACGAGAACGCACTCCCTCACTAGAACAGGACTTGGTCTCCCTGGTGTAGTACTTGGCCGCAACCTTCTACGAACAAACCAATTAACCCTAGGCCCTCAGTCCCCAGCGGCTGCGGAGCAACTGACCAAGGCGGCGGTCAGACCTGTGACGCAGCGGAGGGTGCTAAGAATCACTGGCTCCAGGCAGGCCACCATTGGAAACTAAATTTGACAACGTTTAACGCTAGAACCTTATCCAGTGAGGCTAGCTTAGCAGTGCTGTAGGAGGAATTAGCGGGTATTCAATGGGATGTCATAGGGCTTAGTGAGGTTAGGAGGACAGGTGGGGTTTATACAGTACTAAAGGGCGGGCACGCACTGTGCTATCGTGGATTAGCAGACAGACGAGAACTAGGTGTGCGATTCCTCATCAATCAAGATATAGCTGGCAACATAGCGGATATTTATAGTATTAACGAAAGGATGGCAGCTAATGTAATTAAGCTTAATAAGAGGTACAGGCTGAAGGTGGTGCAGGCCTACGTGCCCACATCAAGACATGATGACCAGAGAGTTGAAGGCTTCTATGAAGACGTGGAATCGGCAATGACCAGAGTAAAATCACACTACACTGTACTGATGGGCGACTTCAATGAGCAGGTAGACAAGAAGCAGGCTCGGGACCAGGCGGTAGGCGACTATGCCATAGGTTCCAGGAATAGCAGGGGAGAGTTATTAGTAGAGTTCGAAGATAGAAATAATTTACGGATCATGAGTACCTTCTTCCGCAAAAGAGCAAACGGGAGGTGGACGTGGAAGGGCCCCAGTGGTGAGGCTAAAAACGTAACAGACTTCATACTGTGCGCTCATTCTGGCATCGTAGAGGATGTGGAGGTCGCCGGAAAGGTCCGTTGTAGCGACGTCAGAATGGTAAGGTCTCTTATTAGCTTAGATTTCAAGAGGGAACGCAAGAAACTAGTAAAGCGGAAGGCCTTTAACGAGTTAGCGGTAAGAGGGGAAGTAGAGGAATTCAGGATATCGTTGAACAGATTTTCTGCTTTAGCTGAAGAAGACTGTAATATTGAAACAATGAATGGTAATCTCACAGCTTTCATTGCGGAGTGCGCCGTAGAAGTATGCGGTAGGATGGTTCGACAGGATGCCGCCAAATTATCTCCGGAGTCTAAAGATCTCATTAAGAGACGCCAAAGCATGAGGACGTCTAACTCCACAGAGTGAATAGAACTAGCAGAGTTATCAAAGTTAATAAATAAGCGCAAGGTAGCCGACAGAAGGAAGTTGAACATGGAGAATATCGAGCACGCTCTAAAGAACGAAGGTAGACTAAAAGCAGTGAAGAGAAAACCAGGCATAGGTAAAAACCAGATGAATGCCTTAAGAGACAGAGGGCAATGTCATTAGCAATATGGATAAGATAGTTAAAGTAGCCGGAGAGTTCGGCACAAATCTATACAGAAGCGAATGTAATCAGAACACTTGCCACATAGCGCTAAACAGGCACGGGCACAGGGAGACACACAGGACGGGGCTATGTGGCAAATGAACCGCCACCAACTCGCCCAAGCTTCCACTCTGGTAATCAGAACGTTAATGAGAGAGGCAGTAGTGCACAGCAATGGGATTTCCCGCCAGTGACGGAGGAGGAAGCAAAAAAAGCCTTGGGAGCAATGCAAAGGAGGAAAGCAGCTGGTGAGGATCAGGTAACCGGAAATTTGTCGAAGGACGGGGGTGAGATTGTGCTAGAAAAACTAGCCACCCTGTATACGCAATGCCTTGTCACCTCGAGCGTACGAGAAGCTTGGAAGAGCACTAAAATTATCTTCATTCATAAGAAAGGAGACGTCAAGGACTTGAAGAATTACAGACCGATGAGCTTACTGTCAAGGTATTTACTAAAGTAAATACTGGCAAATGCAGGGCAGCTGGCAAAGGCAGGGTTAATTGGACAGACATGGGAAAGGCCTTTGCCCTGCAGTGGGAGCAGTTAGGCTGATGATGATGATGATGAAAGCGCGCAGTTCTTCCTTTCGAGACCAGGTGGCGCCACAGGAGCGGTCGGAACATGGCGCCTTTACGGGCCTCGTAAGCCACCGGCGTGTACGCCTCGACGCAACAGTGAAAATATCGCGGGTGGGTGCCGAATGTGTTCTTTCTACGAAGATGTGGAAAGGGAGAGGAAATACATGCTGTATTTTGGATTGCAAGAATTGTGACAAAGAGTTAAAAGTACGGGATGCGATCATTTGCGAGCTTCACGGAACCGAACTGCACAATGACGCACTGCCCCTGTTCGCGCTCGTTCGCCATGCACCCCTTCCGAACGGGCGAACACAACAAGAGCGTTCGCCAACGCTCGACAGCCATTATAGAAAGAACGGTTTCGATCTTGGAAAATCTGCGAGGGTAAGTTTATTAGCCCACCCGATAGATAAGCAGGAGATGTGCTTACGCATTTGTCGACACTAGCCTCCGATATCTGAAAAGCTCCTTTTATTTCCGTTCCCTATTCTTCGGTCACACAAGCTGAGATGATAGTTATTTTAAAGCAAGGTTTGCATTTGTGGCTTCCGCAAGAGTGGGTAATGTGTCCAAATTCGTGATTTTGTTCAGATTATTGCTATGCTGTTTCAACGTTGTGTTATGGCATATTCTGACTGGCTTAACCGGTGTAGGATGATTCCAATGGCGGATGACACCAAGCGAATCATCTTTGTTGCTGTTGGCTTTTTCACGCATTAGGCTTTCTTAAGGTCACTGCCTCAATCTGCTTGGCAGTGTGCTGCTTACAAAGCATATAGGTGTTATCGCATAGATGCGTTTCGTATTACGTTTTGAAGCACTAATGCATGCGGAAAGTAAAGGTAACATTGTTTCGTGCATTTCTGCCTCAAGCTAGCTGCTACTCATTCATATCGGGAAACTGCTGTTTCAGTAGTTCGTGTTGAAGCTGTGAGCGTTGCTGTGGATGAAAAATCGCATTATGAGCTCGTCCCGCACCAGAAAAGACACATCACCGTCGTCCTTGGCGAAGGAGAAAGACAATAAAAAACCCATGAGGCCCGCGGCAGTTTAACAAACATTCGACACTTACTATGACGAAGCGCTGGCCATCCAAAATAAATCTGCCAGAGAAGTTGCTCCTTTTACTTTGGGAGGTCGTCTCCTTTGGGAATTGTGTTCGCCCTTTTGGGGGCCAAAATAATTGGCGGGGGCTTAGCTTTGGTTAAGCCTGGTAGGTTGCGAAAGCAAAAGCGCAGCGCCTCCAACTAAAGGAACGCAGTGCGCCGCGTCTACAGGTCACGCGTGGCTACCGACCACCGCTGCGCGACGACTCAAAGCGTCTTCCGTAAATAGTTTATATTTTGTTTTTGATGATGTTGCGACTCAGAGCAAGAAAACAACTACACCTGGTATGACGTCACGGCGGCAGTAGCGCCACAGGTGCGCGGCGCGGCGTAACTGCAGCCGGGCTATTTGAAGGAGTGAGTTGGTCAAACCGAGTTGGCTAAAGGTCAAACGTAACTGCGGCCGGGTCACGCGAAGGCTTGAAAGAGGGAGTAGTACTGCTTTCGCAATAAAAAAAAATTACCTGTGTGTATTTGCAATCGGCAACAGAGGGCATGCATAATCCCGTGTCCTCGACGGACGAAATACACTCCAAGCGAGTCACAATCGCGGTAGTCGCCTTCAACTAACAATTAAGAAGAAACAAGGCATCCACATCTAGTTACGATAAATATTAGACGCTGCTCACCGTCATAAATGCTACAAAGGCAACTATTTTCACATTATTTACAGCATGTTTACGGCAGGCGAGAGCTACACTGCATGCCGCCATCTTCCCACGAACTACGTCGCCAGGTTCCAATTCCGTTCATTGTCCAAATTTAGCATGTGTCTAAACAGCCGGCAGAATATGAACGGTTGGATCATGGCGGCGTTCATGCGTTGCCAACTAGCTTCTATGGCCCCAGCGCGCAACTTTCCCTATAGTGCCAGTATTTTCACTGTTGTCGTCCGCCTACCGACTCCCCGCGGGGGCAGGAAGCGTTTGGGCCGGCCGAGCAAAGGCTCCCTAAACCCCGGGAAGGTTGGCGCCCCCGCACTGGACCCGCCTCGACGCCCAAAGGTCCACGTTCAAGTGACTGTCCAACTCTCCGTTCGAGAGAGGTGGAATTCTCCATCGTGTGAAGCCCACTTTAATTACGGTGGGATGCCGACCTCTCGATGCATGAAAAGCCTAACTGCAGCACTTAAACGCTTAACCATTTAATGCTTGTTAACTAGCGTGCTGTATTTTGATGCACGCCACCTCTGACTTTGTTATGCCGAAGAAAGCTTCCTTCTAACTCGAAAAGCTCATTTTCAAAAATGGCTGTCGTAGATGAAGCACCATGTATAATCCTCACAAGTATAACAGCAATTGCCCGGACGGGGGACTGCCTTTCGTTCAAACGGATATGCTCTTCCACTTTCACTCACTCTGTTCAAGTTAGTTCTTGAAAAAGAAAGTTTGTCGTTCTCTTCGAGCGTGAACTGCTGAAGATGACGACGACAGTAAAGACCCAGGCTTCATGTAAGGTTTGGGAATGAACCAGTCTTTGAATATGGATATTGCCACCTGGTGTTCTCAGGTGGCGCTGAAGTGTCTTCGAAAACGTTGAAGTGTCTCGCGCTGGCTGGCTGGCTGCTTGCTGTATTCTGCCAGTTAGCGACCTGTCGCCCTATTTTCCGTTACATATTTTGGTGGAGGTGCTGAACAACATCACTAAAAAAGACGTCTACCCGCTGCCTCGTATCGACGACTCGCTCGACAGACTTCGTCGCGCCCAGTACTTCTCCTCCATTGATTTAAAGAGTGGGTGCTGGCAGATAGATGTCGACGAGCGGGACCGCGTAAAAACGGCGTTCGTGACACCCAACGGACTGTACGAATTTAAAGTGCTACCTTTTGGGCTATGTTCAGCGCCGGCAACTTTCCAGCGGATGATGGATACCGTTCTCGCTGGACTAAAATGGCAAACTTGTTTGGTTTATCTCGATGATGTCGTCGTATTTGCCGAAACCTTTGCCGAACACCTTGAACGCCTGAGGACAGTATTAGATGCCCTCCGATCGGCCGACTTACCGCTAAAGCCAGAGAAGTGCCACTTTGGGTACAAAGAGTTGAAGTTTCTCGGTCACCTCGTGAGTGCCGATGGCGTTAAGCCCGACCCCGAGAAAACTGCTGCCGTTGCCAACTTTCCTGTTCCTGCAACAAAGAAAAGTGTGCAACGTTTTTTGGGTCTGTGCGCATATTACCGCCGCTTCATCGCCGACTTTTCAAAGATTGCCGCACCCCTGTACCACCTCACGCGCAATGATACACAGTTCGTGTGGGCTGCCGAGCAGCAGGAGGCTTTTGCCGAGCTGCGCAGACGACTGCTAAGAACCCCTGTTCTTGCGCACTTTGATGAAGAGGCTGAAGCCGAAGTCCACACCGACGCGAGCAACGTCGGCCTCGGCGCCGTACTCGTCCAACACCAAGGTGGCGTGGAAAGGGTCATCGCGTATGCAAGCCACACGCTTTCTCGCGCTGAAACAAACTATTCGACCACAGAAAAAGAATGCCTTGCGGTTGTGTGGGCAACCATGAAATTTCGTCCGTACCTCTACGGCCGCCCGTTCAAAGTAGTTACCGACCAGCATTCGTTGTGCTGGCTTGCCAATCTTCGCGACCCATCGGGGCGCCTAGCCCGATGGAGCCTCCGCCTCCAAGAATTCGACTACACCATTGTGCACAAATCTGGCCAGACGCACGAAGACGCTGACGCACTCTCTCGCGCACCCGTCGGGTTAGCGGATGATAGCATAGAGGACGAGAGTGGTTTTATTGGAGTTGTCAGTGACTTAGACCTAATGACCCGACAGCGAGCTGACCCAGACCTGCGACCTATCATTCATTATCTGGAGGGCCGAGCTTCTGTCGTACCCCGACAATTTTCTAGAAACCTGCCGGCCTTCTGTCTCCGGAACGGCATTTTGTTTAAGAAAAACTCCAGCACTGTTGACCGAGCGCACCTCCTCGTCGTTCCGGCAGACCTCCGCGCCGATATCCTTCTTGCTTGTCACGATGAGCCGACCTCCGGCCACTTGGGCTTTGCCCGCACACTTGCACGCGTGCGCCAGGCGTATTATTGGCCCAAACTTTCTCACGCCGTCCAGCGTTACGTCAGAGGCTGCCGCGATTGCCCACGTCGTAAGGCGCCTCCTCTCAAGCCAGCGGGCTTGCTCCAACGTATTGAACCGCCTCGGACGCCTTTTGATCAAGTCGGCATCGATCTTCTGGGCCCATTCCCTGTGTCATCGGCCGGTCATAAATGGATCATAGTCGCGACCGACTATTTAACAAGGTATGCGGAAACTAAGGCGGTGCAGCGCGGTACGTCATCTGAGATCGCCCAGTTTTTTATGCACCAAATCGTGCTGCGTCATGGCGCACCGTCCCACGTAATCACTCATCGAGGTACGGTGTTTACGGCACAGCTCATGCGCGACGTGTTCGAGCTCAGTCACACGAGCCATCGCAAAACCACTGCCTATCACCCACAGACGAACGGGCTCACAGAGAGACTCAACAGAACGATCGCCGACATGATCGCAATGTACATAGACTCGCAGCACAAAACCTGGGACGAGATTCTCCCGTACGTCACATACGCTTACAACACGGCCACCCAGGAGACGACCCGATTTACACCATTTCGTCTGGTCTACGGACGTGACTTCAGACGATGCTGGATGCAATGCTTCCATGCTGCACTGATGACCACCCACTCACGCCAGACGCCGAGCAGTTCGCTCAGCGCGCCGAGGAAGCACGTCAACTTGCCCGTATTCACATTCAGCGGCAGCAGAGCACGGATGCGCGCCGCTACAACCTCCGTCATCGGCACGTCGAATACCATCCGGGTGACCAAGTTTGGGTGTGGACCCCGGTACGCCGCCCAGGCTTGTCTGAAAAACTGATGTGCCGTTACTTTGGACCGTACCGAGTTTTGCGCCGCGTCACCGAAGTGACCTACGAAGTTCTTCCTGACGGGACTGTGCAGCCTCAGCGTCGTCCACCCCGCTCTGAGGTTGTGCACGTTGTCCGCATGAAACCCTACTTCACGCGGTAATGGATAGTACGCTCAGTGTTGCGCTAGTTTTCGCGTGGGACACCTTCGCCCACCTCCCTTGTACATTTTTATGTGCTTGTGCTGTTTTTTTCTCTTTCCACTGCCTGTACTGCAACCCCGCTTTTATGTTTTTCTTTTTTTTGGGAGGGGGAGTAATGCCACCTGGTGTTCTCAGGTGGCGCTGAAGTGTCTTCGAAGACGTTGAAGTGTCTCGCTCTGGCTGGCTGGCTGCTTGCTGTATTCTGCCGGTTAGCGACCTGTCACCCTATTTTCCGTTACAATATTAGCACGAGAAAGGACACACAGTGAGAAAATCCAATGATTGTCTGAGTCTATTCTCGAAATAGCGAAAAAGAATGCGCAAAGCTGACAAGAACACAGAGCCAAGAAAACGCCACATTGCGAAATAAGTGGCAGAAAGCGACTCCACGGGAACGGCAAGTTAAATTTCTTTTGGTCACAAATGCTATCTTGAAGGCGAAATTCATGCAATCTAGCAATTCATGCAATTCATACTGAATTTCTTGAAGGCGAAATTCTAGAGGCCCGTGTGCTGTGCGATATCAGTGCACGTTAAAGAACCCCAGGTGGTCGAAATTTCCGGAGCCCTTCACTACGGCGTCTCTCATAGCCTCAGTCGCTTTGGGACGTTAAACCCCAATAAACCAACCAACAAATGCTATCTGCCCATTAAACCTTAGCAAGAACAGCTGCTTGCACGATTTTCACTTCGAATACAGGCCTTCGAGATGGTATTCGACTCAACTCAGGATATAGTTGCGGAAAATGAGACACATGCCCTGTGTGAATTCGCGAGAGACTCATTTTGAAATTTCAGCGCCGTTAGCATTTTCTTCGCCTTAGGTCATATTTGTGGTTTCACTAACTAGCAAAATCCCGCAGTTGTGATTCTTCTTTGATTCTTTCTTATTCAGGTCACTCAACGCTAAGCATTACGGACTAGCAACAGAAGTTGTACATGGTTGTGTGAAGTGACGTCAGAGGTGCGATGCCGATGACAGTAGCGCCGAATAGTCCTAAGCGAGGCTCCGCTATAGGAAACCAGCTACGTTGCAAGAACTTGAGGCTAACACAAATAGAGCTCGTCGTCTCGATATTGTCAGGAAAGAATGAAACACGAACAGCACTGCGGGCCGTTCTTCCCGAGTTTTCTATGCAAAATCGACTAACAATCAGAAATTAAACTCGTGTATTATACGTGTCAGCATTCACGAGGCATTATGCGCCGCGCTTCTTCTCTACTTGTAGAGAAACTGTCAGAAGCGAAGATGCTAGGTTTGGTAAGTATGGGAATTCTCTGCACTTGAAATTCTCGCTGATAATATGCCTCCAAAGCCAGCACTCGTGTCAGCTCCTCCTGGAAGACGTGTGCGGTGGCCTCAGCACTTATAGTTTTTTTTTCGATTGCATGAATTTCAGTTTAAAAGTCGCAGAACAACTTTTTACTGCGATAGAAGTACCTGTGGCACTTGGCGAACATGGCAGAGTTGTCCGTGTGAAGACCTGCGAATGAAACCCTCGCCCTCCAGAAGTGCTACCAACCTGCCCCATTAGAAGCCCACACAGCAGAACGAAAAAGGAACAACGAACTCGAATTAAAAGAAGCAGTGGGAAAGCCAACTGCCCTCCAAAAGCACCACCCACCTTCCCTACCCCGTAGTTAGGAGGCTGCCCACCCACACATGACTACCTTCGACCCACCACCGCGCACGATTTCCACCCGCCAGAAGCGCCGACCTGCTCCGTCCTAGTTCACCCTTCAGGAGAATACTGCTGCTAGAGTAAAACCATTCGTGAGAGTAAAGTCACCAAAGTAATATTCGGTGGTGAATCCAACTGCGCACATTTCTCGCATCAGGTTTCGTGCTGCCAATTTTTCTTTTAATGGCAAAACACTGCACGCTCACTTCACTGAAAATGTAACTATACATTGTGCCCACTGCCGTACGGTGAAGCACAACCTTAGAGGACGGCCTAGTCAAGTGAAGGGCTGTCGAAGTAAATTTTGGGGGAGAGCAGCGCACTGCCGGCATGAGTGGAAACAGTGAACTACGGAATAAATTTTGCCACATGACCAACAAAGGTTGGTCACAGATAACCCCGATCGACGTGCATAAAGATTTAGCCACGGTATTCTGCAGCGCAAGAAGGTCATGGACGATTCACATTGCTTTGAACTGCACGTCCGCACACTCCGAGCAGCAAGGAGAGGCTCATGGTTGAAGTAGTGGAGACGCTGGAAACGCTGAAAGCATGCTAAAGTCAAGTAGACAGTATTTGGGACGAACGGAACCATAAGTCCACCAAGGGCGGACTTTGCCAAAAAATCAGCCCTCTCATTAGAAGCAATTCCACAGTGCCCAGGGACATAGTGAAAGCATACCTGTATAATATGTGGTGGACGAAAAGATTGAAGGGAACGGCTGATGGGGTATCCCTCAATCTTTCATGCGCTGTCAAGATGGAAAGGCTCCCTGAAATTATCATCACCTGTCAGATACCGCAGAGAATCCTCATTAAGGCTAACTAAATGGCGAGAAACTCAGCGACAGAATAGGGGTATAGTCAGGGGCCAGAAATTAATAACTCCAATCAAGAACCCTTAAGTAATCGCCAATGGCTGCCTTTTCATTTTGCTGGAAGGCGTCTTTAAGAGCGGCAATATGGTTAGGAAAATCCTCTAGATACTACTTTATTAACCTACTTAACATATTGGCAGGCAGATTCTTAGCATTGCTTGGGAGGGGGTCCTCAAAAGAGACTACCGTGTCACCCCACTGCTGAATAACTTGTACTAAATAATTTATTCATGCAGAATTTTTTTACACCAGGGGATTGATGAACATAACCTAAGGGAGCTAAAACCCAGGCCAAATAGTGCCAAAGAAGAGAGTTGGGTACGTTGTAATGACGTGTCTAGCCAATCCAGGAACAGGCTCGAAAGACCTTAAAAGAACTCGCACAGTGAGAAGCAGGAACCACGAATTCAGATGAGGTACCCGCGCATCCAAGTCCAGCAGTTCTTTTAGTTCTGTCTCTCCCTCTTCGCCTTCGTGGCATCTCTTCTTCCTTTGCATCGCTCGTGAGTTACGTCACATCGCTCGCGCGTAGCTGCGCGCCTCTGAATCAACGCGCCAGCCTCGGCGACCGTTGTGGCTTAGTGGTTGCACCTCTGTATCCACCGCTGCTGCGTCGTGACTTCCACATCTTCGCAAGCAGTCCGGAGACACGGACCCGCAGACCGCCGCGTCGCTCCTGACCACCAGGTTTTCTACGCCGACCGATATGGAAGCCAGGCGCAAGTCTCCAGATGAAGGTGTCGCCTCCGGTGTGTCACCCAGAGAGGTAAGCCGTGTTGCCATCCAACGACCATCGGCAGTCTTATTATGGACCCGAAAGTCCCTGTTTGTAGCCCACCGCATGTTTAGTTGCGGAAGACGAGGACCGGAAGCAGTTGAGACTGTCCCTTCCGGAGTGCCTATTGTGTGCAGTCGCTCAGCAACAATCTATGGTTCATGTTGTTTGAACATTGACCAGACTGGGTTTCACTTTGGTGAAAGGGTAGTTGAGATCAGCACCGAACCGAGTCAGGTGGACGCTCCATTTTTCTGCCCATTCACGAGAGCTCGGCCTAATTACCAGATCACCATTAAGCGTTGCTGCATGGACAGAAATGGACAAAGGCGAAAGCCTGTATACATCCGACTAGCGCAGACTCGTCGGTATCGAATATATCAGTGAGCAATGAGCCAGCCGCCCTCGAAAAGCACCACCCACCTTCCCTCCCCCGTAGTTAGGAGGCTGCCCACCCACACATGACCACCTTCGACGCACCACAGCGCACGACTTCCACCCTCCAGAAGCGCCGACGTGCACCGTCCTAGTTCTTCCTTCAGGAGAATACTGCCGCTAGAGTAAAAACATTCGTTAGAGTAAAGCCACCAAAGTAATATTCGGTGGTGATTCCAACTGCGCACATCTCTCGCATCAGGTTTCGTGCTGTCAATTTTTCTTTTAATGGCAAAATACTGCACGGTTACATCGCTGAAAATGTAACTATACCTTGTGCCCAGAGCCGTGCGGTGTAGCACAACCATACTAACAATAGGTATTGGGAGGAGCATTTATCAGTGACAAGGATTTTTCGGTAGCGGTCGGAAGGAGCAACAAGTTTTGTTTTCCGAAAGTCTGAAGCTTTGAGAGTCATTAGTTATCTATTAGCGAACGTATTCTTTTATATCAGTGAGAGAGAGAAAAAAATATAGACAAAGGACGTTTGGCGACTGAGTGCACCAAGGGGTCCTCATCACTCCTACGGAAGTGAGCACCATGCAAAAAAAGTGTAAATGGAATTTTGCATACTGTCTTATAGCTCTCAGAAAGTGTATCGCAGTCCTTCTGCGTGTCCCCAGCTTTTTACGCCTGTTAAGAACAAAATATTGCAGAAACACAGACAGTACGCTTGACCCAAATACACGCCGCTTCATGAAAATGACCGCACGTGAACTTTTCTGTACGCGGTTCGAATACTAACCGAATGCTTCGCAGCAATATGAAAAGGCCTAGCGGGATCTAGAGGGTGTTTGGCACAGTTTAATAAGCCACAAATTGGTGCTAGCCGCTAAGGGTCATCCAGCGTTGGACATTGTGCCAGGAAAAACCTCAACTCTAGCGAAGATTTGCGGCAACTTTCTGCAGCTCTGGCAGCTCTAGAATTCCGTCTGATTTTATGACTTCAGTTTACGTATCCACGGTTGTCGGCACATTTCCTGGTTTTCCTAACCACTTCGGGTCTGTCCTGCTTTCAGCTTGTCTAAGCACCTGTATATCGAGAGTGCGCTTAAATACAAGACTATCCAGGACGGAATTTATTTTAGCAAATCTGCAGATAACTTGAATAAAATGATACTTTAAGAGGCGTAGGCCATGCAATTCTTTTTCATGCTGCAGCATCCTCGCAAAACTGGACAACTAAAAAACTCAACACAGGCTCATGCGTGTTTTCTGCTTATTATTTCTCTTATACGATACATTTATACGCTCTACTTTCTTTTTGAAGGCGTATTGAAATCAACCAAGAATTGCTAAAGAGTTTATGAGTGAATGCGTATTGGTAAGTCTGGTGTGCTTCGAAAGAAAGTGTGCGTACCCTTACTCTACATTACGTTTATGGGACAGAAAAAAAAATTGTATCAAAGAACTAGGAAGAGGAGAAGCAGGGATACTGATCAGAAGAATTATCCGGTTGGCTATCCTGCACTGGAGGAGAGAGATGAGCGGATATAAAACAGAAAGACGAAACTCAGAAATCCCTTCACTCTAGCAATGTGATCAATTTCAGTTTAATTCTACTGCGGCTGAACTGAATTTATGCACTACAGAATCGAAGCTTACACCCACTTTGTCCTTTAGTTTCAAAAGTAAGCCAGTGATAACGGATGGGCAGTATTACCCCTGGAACTCTATTACACGTTCCGAGCGTTCATAGAATCTTCGAATTATCGCCTTGTGCGGCCAATTCCCCTAACTTAAATCGGATTTACGTCCGGCTCCACCCCTCTTTTTTATTTCCCCGCATACGGTGGGAGGAGCCCACGACGCATGGAGTGTCTTTCAGGCAGTCGCGTGGCGGCTTTGCTTTCGTTTTTATTTTGTTTTTTTTTTGTTTCCGTGAACAAGATCTAATCAGAGACTACATTTAGCTGAAAATTAGGCCCACGGAGACAAAAATATCCTTGGACTTTTTGCTTTCGCCGATCCCTACGTATCACTCCGCCGATGGAAGAGCGGCAAGCCGCCACAGGACTGGTTGAAAGGTTGATCGACTCTTCCCACTGTCTGTGGGAAATTAAAAAGAAAGTCAGGAGCCGGAACGTTTAATAAGATTTAAATTAGAGAAACTGACCGCACAGCGCAATAATTCGCAGTTTCCATGAACGCTCGGAACGTGTAGATAGAGTTCCAGCAGTAAAAGTACCAGTTCAGATTCCTCTTCAGTGCACCTTCAACGAGAGGTAAGGAACAGAAGCGTGCTCCTTCACAAAACAAAATAATTAAAAGGTCTGCAACCACATCACTACCAAAAATGACAGCACCAACATCACCATCAGATACGGTACAACAGCAAGCAAGAACTACGACATAACACTGACAGCAACGACAGAGAATACAACGAGAACGTCACCAACACCGCTAAAAACACCGACAACGGTCACGCCATCGCCCCCTCGTTGTTGAAGCCGCTGCCCCATAGACTAAGCTGCTGCATTTCATGCCTCTTCATTTTAAAAAATGTTGAATATTTGGAATCACGAAACTTGCTCGTCGTAGAAAGTCTCAGTTTACTTTGTCGCTTTTGTGCGCACATCGTGCAATACCTATTTTTTTATTGTACCATATAATATTGATACATGCATTCGAAGAAGAGACAGAAGTAGTGCATGCGCTAGAAGAGGAAGAAGTTAGTTGGCTCTCTCGCGCGCGCTCGAACCACTGGGTGACCGCCGCAGGTTTTTCGTCTCTGCGCGGGTGTTCTTTTTGGCGTTGCACGCTACAGTTTGGTGGAGCAGTGCTGGGTACGCTTCCCGACCTGCAAACTCCGTACAGCGTCACTACGGACCTCACACCGGTTCACCAGCGACCCAGCCGCCGTCTCCGCGGAGAGTCGCCTGAATTTGGGCCCCTTCCCCCGCCAACAAGGACGACGCAGCCTCGACCGCCGAGTCCAACTTACATGGCCACTGACACCAGGACCCAGCCGCCGATCCAGCCTCTACCGTCGAGTCCAACTGCCATGGCCGCTGACACCAGGCCCCTGGCGCCGATCCTTTGCCACCCACCGCGAACACCGCCATCTTTTCACGGTGACGTGTTCGAAGACGCTGAGGACTGGCTGGAGACGTTCGAGCGGGTCGCACGCTACAACGGCTGGTGCGACGAGCGCAAGCTGAATAACGTCTACTTTGCCCTGGAAGAGTCTGCTCGGACGTGGTTTGAAAACCACGAGGCTACACTTCCCACCTGGGAGACGTTTTGCCGGAGTCTCCTGGCTACGTTCCCCAACGCTGACCGCCGGGAGAAGGCTGAAGCTGCGCTGCACTCCCGAAATCAGCGCACGAACGAAAGCGTGCGCATGTACACCGAAGACATGGCCCGTCTTTTCAAGCGCGCCGACCCCAACATGACAGAGGAGAAGAAGCTGCGCCATCTCATGCGTGGGGTTAAGCAGGAGCTGTTCGCGGGCCTCTTGCGCAGCCCACCCCGCACGGTGGCGGAATTTCTAACCGAGGCGACCACGATGGAGACGACGCTGCAACAACGGGCCCGTCAGTACAACCGGGACATCAACTGCATGGTGCCCGGAGGCTTTTCGTCGTGTCTCGGCGGCAGTGCAGACACCTTGCGTGAACTAATTCGCTCCGTTGTCCGGGAGGAACTGCAACGGATCCATCTGCCTCAGGTTGCACCTGCGCCGCTGGCAGCGCTGTCCGAAGTTGTCAGGGACGAGGTGCGACAGGCTGCGCAGGCACCTCCTGTCCCCGAAGCGCCATCCCGGTTCGATGACCGACCCACGTACGCATCTGTTGTACGTCGCACGACAGGCTACGGTCCCATTGCCCCAACGCCTGGCGTGAGCAACATCGGCACATGTCACGCAAGCGTGCCTGGCTACGGTGTGTCCCCGTCGACCTCCGTGAGTAACATCGCCACGTATTCTGCAACCGCATCTGCTACAGCTGGGCCACGCCCTCGCAAGTCGGATTTGTGGCGTACACCGGACCGCAGGCCTCTCTGCTACCACTGTGGGGAGCCTGGTCACCTCTACCGCGCCTGTCCGTACCGCCAAGTGGGCCTTCACGGTTTCCATCCCGACGCACCCTGCCCTCAGAACGGCGAACGACCGCATGAGATTGCACAGCATCTCTGGGCACGCCAGAACCCTGCTTACTCTGGAAGGCGCGAGTCCCGTTCCCCTTCGCCTCTCCGTTATCGCTCTTCCAGCCCTGGCCGCCAGAGTAGCTCTGCTGGCCGTCGCTCGCCGAGTCCGCGTCGGGAAAACTAACACCAGCGACCTCTGGAGGCAAGGCCGCTGACGTCGGGACGTGTCAAGATCCTCCATCGCGGAACCCTCGAGCCGACGATACCCGGACAGAGATAGGCAGCGACAGTATCAGATACGCTGCATCCGATTTGCGTGTGACAATTGATGGCACTGACATTACCGCGCTGCTCGATACCGGTGCTGATTACTCTGTTATGAGCCGTGCCTTCGCTGGAGAACTTAAGAAGGTTCTGACACCGTGGACGGGGACCCCCATTCGCACCGCTGGTGGCCACCTAATTTCCCCTGTGGGCAAGTGCACGGCTAGAGTTGGGATTAGTGGTTTTACGTACGTTGGTGAATTTGTCGTACTCCCCGAGTGTTCCAGAGACTTGATTCTGGGGATCGACTTCCTGCAGTCGAACGGCGCTGTGATTGACTTTCAGGAGGCACGTGTCACGTTCTCGACCAAACAGGCCGTGGCGCGCTTTGACTCCCGCGATCCCTGCAGCAACGCTCTGCGCATTGTCGAGAACGACGTCACGGTGCCGCCGCGGTGCAGTGTTCTGGTGCTCGTGCGGAACGACCTCTTTCATGACTACGAGGGCCTAGCGGACAGCCATAGTCCACTGCTGCTTAAGCGGGGACTTGCCGTTGCAAGAGGTCTCGTCCAACTACGTGACGGCCGCACCCACGTTCTCCTGACTAACTTTGCCAACGAATATCAGCACCTGGCCAAAGGCATGGCTATTGCCTTCCTCCACGACGTTGCTGAGGTTCCAGGTTTGTGCACCGTGGGAGGACCCTCTCCGGAGTATGCTGGCCCACATCACGTTCTTCAGTCAGTCAGAATAAATCCTGCCTTGCCGTCGGTTCGGAGGGATCTTCTGTCGGCCCTCTTGGCAGAATTTGCGGACTGTTTCGCTACGTGCTCGAAGGTCGGCCGAACTCCACTCGCCAAGCATCGTATCATCACTGACGAGACTACGCGACCCGTCTGCCAGCGCCCATATCGTGTTTCCCCGGTGGAGAGAGAAGCCATTCAGAATCAGGTTGCCGAGATGCTTGCAGACGATGTCATTCAGCCGTCCACCAGTCCGTGGGCATCGCCTGTGGTTCTTGTCAAAAAGAAGGACAATACTCTGCGTTTCTGCGTGGACTACAGGAAACTTAACAGCGTGACCAAAAAGGACGTTTACCCGCTGCCCAGGATAGATGACGCGCTCGACCGATTGCGGAACGCCAGATACTTCTCGTCATTGGATCTTAAAAGCGGGTACTGGCAAATCGAAGTGGACGAGAGAGACCGGGAGAAGACGGCTTTCGTGACGCCTGACGGCCTCTATGAGTTTAAAGTGCTCCCATTTGGTCTGTGCTCAGCACCGGCCACTTTCCAACGCATGATGGACACTGTCCTCTCCGGCTTGAAATGGCAGTCCTGCCTGGTGTACCTGGACGATGTCGTTATATTTTCGCCCACCTTTGACCAACACTTGGAGCGGTTGCGCATTGTGCTACAAGCGCTCAAATCCGCGCAACTCACCATCAAAGCCGATAAATGCCATTTTGGCTTTGAGGAACTTCGCTTTCTTGGTCACGTTGTCAGCGCACAAGGTGTTCGCCCGGACCCTGACAAGACTGCTGCCGTCTCAGGTTTTCCACGCCCAACTGACAAGAAGGCCGTTCGCCGGTTTTTAGGCCTGTGCTCCTATTATAGGCGCTTTATTCAAGATTTCTCGAAAATCGCGGAACCGCTGAACACACTGACCCGTGACGACACGCCCTTCCTGTGGGGGACCGACGAAGAGGCTGCATTTGTCGAGCTTCGCAGCCGTCTGCAAAGCACTCCGATACTCGGCCATTTCGACGAGCATGCTGCCACGGACATACACACTGACGCCAGCAATGTTGGCCTTGGTGCAGTACTGATCCAGTGGCAAGACGGTGCAGAACGGGTCATCAGTTATGCTAGTCGGACACTTACGCGCTCCGAGACCAATTATTCTACGACGGAGAAAGAATGTCTTGCAGTGATATGGGCCATCTGCAAGTTCCGACCGTACCTCTACGGACGACCCTTCCGTGTGGTAAGCGACCACCACTCCTTATGCTGGCTGGCGAGCCTCAAAGACCCCTCAGGACGCTTGGCTAGATGGAGCTTACGCTTGCAAGAATACGACTTGACAGTAGTTTACAAGTCTGGCCGCAAGCATCAGGATGCGGATTGTCTGTCGCGCGCGCCTATCCCAATCAATACCGAAGAAACCACCGATGATTTTCCTTTCCTGGGCTCTGTTAGTACCACCCAAATGGCGCAGCTTCAGAGGGCGGACACGGAGTTGGCGCCGCTCATCGATTACCTCGAAGGCAGTGAAGCTCCCATTCCGCGTGTTTTTCTTCGAGGGCTTCACACCTTCACTTTACGGTCTGGTGTTCTCTACAAGCGCAACTTTGCCAACAGCGAAGAAGTGTTCCTACTTGTCGTACCATCACAGCTGCGGTCTGAGATCTTGAGTGCCTGTCATGATGCACCATCCGCCGGCCACCTTGGAGTCAGCCGTACACTCGCGCGGATTAGACAAAAGTATTATTGGCCCAGGTTACTCCCATCGGTGCGGGCCTACGTCAAAACATGCCGTGAATGCCAACGTCGGAAGACTCCTCCATTGAAACCGGCCGGATTTCTTCACCCCGTCGATCCACCGAAGACCCCTTTCCATCAAGTGGGCATGGACCTCCTTGGCCCATTTCCGAAGTCTTCGTCTGGAAAGCGTTGGATAGTCGTTGCGACTGACTACCTCACACGGTACGCTGAGACCACGTCTCTTGCCAAAGGCACTGCTGCTGAAGTGGCGCAGTTCTTCGTCCACAACATTGTCTTGCGTCATGGAGCACCCGCCGTTGTTGTTACTGACCGGGGAACTGCTTTCACGGCCCGCTTAACCCAGTCCGTGATGACTCTGACGCACACGAGCCACCGACGTGCTACGGCGTATCACCCGCAGACAAACGGGTTGGTAGAGCGACTCAACCGCACACTAGCCGACATGCTATCAATGTACGTTGACGTCGAGCATCGAACTTGGGACGCCATTCTGCCGTACGTAACGTTTGCGTACAACACCGCCCTGCAGGAAACAACCCGACTGACCCCCTTTCAGCTTGTCTTCGGTCGCCAGGTGACCACTCCGTTGGATGCTATGTTGCCCGTCGACCCTTACTGCGACTCTGACGCTGACATCGACGTAGATACCTTCGTTCAGCGTGCTGAGGAAGCGCGTCAACTGGCCCGCCTGCGCATCCACCGTCAACAGGAGGCTGCCGCCACTAAGTACAACTGTGGACGCCGTTTCGTCAGTTATGCTCCCGGCGACCTTGTGTGGATTTGGATACCTGTTCGTCGCCGCGGGCTCTCTGAAAAGCTGCTGCGCCGATACTTCGGCCCTTACGAAGTAGTGCGCCGCATCAGTGATGTGACTTATGCAGTTGCTCCCGCCCCGACAGCTTGTTCATCGCGCCGGTCGCACCGAACTGAAGTCGTACACGTTGTTCGCATGAAGCCTTACCACGACCGGCTACCTGACTGAACTGCGGTCCACTGCAGCTGTGTTCTACCCTTTCGCTGACTTTTCTCTCCTAGCCGCATCGTGTCGATGCTGCAGAAGAGGGGGGCAGTGATACATGCATTCGAAGAAGAGACAGAAGTAGTGCATGCGCTAGAAGAGGAAGAAGTTAGTTGGCTCTCTCGCGCGCGCTCGAACCACTGGGTGACCGCCGCAGGTTTTTCGTCTCTGCGCGGGTGTTCTTTTTGGCGTTGCACGCTACAATATAATAAATTATATTGCCCATATAATAAATTATTCTTTTTTTGGTGAACCATATCTGCGCAACTTGTGCAGCTATCCGCTTGCTCTCTGTCTCTTTATTTTTTTTTACAGAGCCTTCTGTACAGCTTGGGATTAGCTCAACAATAGCAGAAAAGAATGGGCTTGTTCAGTTTACTCCATAACACAAAAGGTTAACAGTAACAGTGTCAGCTGGATACCGTCTACTCCAGTTGCCCCCTTGGCCCCGCCGCGGTGGGTCAGTGGTTACAGCGCTCGGCTGCTGGTCCAAAAGAAACGGGTTCGATCCCGGCCGCGGCGGCCAAATTTTTATGGAGGCGAAATTCTAAAGGCTCATGTTCTTTCCGATGTCAGTGCCCGTTAAAGATCCCCAGGTGGTCAAATTGCCGGAGCCTTTCACTACGGCGTCCCTCATAGCCTGAGTCGTTTTGGGGTGCTAAACCTCAATAAACCAAACCAAACCAAACCAAACCAGACCCGATCCCCCCTTGTGCACACATTGCACGGTTTGACAGGAAGCATCAGCAATTACGGAGGGCTGTAGCTAAATTCCAAGCATTTGTCTTCGAATCATCTTTACCCAGTGTATTCGACTCAAGGCAGTAGTACATACTGACGGCGCTTGTCAACGAGCAAAAGCAAACAATGTGAACGTTTTTTGCGCATATGATGTCCCTAGGAGGCTAAATGCCGCATACCCACGGCGGGGGATAGCGGATGCAAACGCACTCATATGCAAGGAGTGGAGTATTTGATTAATTTTTGTCTTAGACTAGAATTTGTAGGGAAAAAATGGAAAGAAGAACAACGCAAAAGAAAAAGCAGTGAATTCTTATTCTGCCAGAGGAGTCTACCTGATGTAATTATATAGTCGTGAATATAATCGCACACTGGTTTCGGGGCATATCCCTAGGCGCTTCTCCCAAGGAGACGAGAATCGGAATTGATAGAGGGCGCCTTAGTCGAGTGAAGGGGTCTCGAAGTAAAGTCATGGAGAGCAGCGAACCGCCGGCATGAGAGGAAACAGTGATCTACGGAGTCAATTTCGCCACAAGACCAACAAAGGTTGGTCACAGATAACCCCGATCGACGTAAATAAAGATTTAGCCACGGTTTTCTGCAGCGCAAGAGGGTCATGGACGGCTCACATTGCTTTGAACTGCACATCCGCACACTATGAGGAAATGACGTGTTGAAAATCCGCTGCAGCAAGGAGAGGCTCATGGTTGAAGAAGTTGAGACGCTGGAAACGCTAAAAGCATGCTGTGGTCAAGTAGACAGTATTTGGACGAGCGGAACCATAAGTCCACCAAGGGCGGACTTTCCTAAAAAATGAGCCCTCTAATTAGAAGCAATGCCACAGTGCCCAGGGACCTAGTGAAAGCATACCTCATAATATGTGGTGGAAGAAAAGATTGATGGGAACGGCTGATGGAAGTATCCCTTAATCTTTCGGGCGCTGTCAGGACGGAAAGGCTCTCTGAAACTATCATAACCTGTCAGATACCGCAGAGAATCCTTATTAAGGCTAACTAAATATCCAGAAACTCAGCGGCAGAGTAGGGGTATTGTAAGGGGCCAGAACTGAATAACTACAAACAAGAACCCTTGTGTAATCGCCAATGGCTGCCTTTTCATTTTGCTAGAAGGCGTCTCTCAACCGCAATATGGTTAGGACAATTCTCTAGATACTACATTATAAACCTACTTAACATATTGGCAGGCAGATTCTTAGCATTCCTTGGAAGGGGGTTGTCAAAAGAGACTACCATGTCAGCCCACCGGTGAATAACTTGTAGTAAATATTTATTCATGCAGAATTTTTTTACAGCAGGGGATTAATGAACATAACCTAAGGGAGATTAAACCTAGACCAAATAGTGCCAAAGAAGAGAGTTGGGTTCGTAATAATGATGAGTTTAGCCAATCCAGGAACAGGCTCCAAAGGCCTTAAAAGCATCCGCACAGTCAGGAGCAGAAACCGCGAATTCAGATGAGGTACCCGCGCATCCATGTCCAGCAGTTATCTTAGTTCTGTCTCTCCCTCTTCGCCTTCGTTGCATTTCTTCTTCCTTTGCATCACTCGTGAGTTACGTCACATCGCTCGCGCGTCGCTGCGCGCCTCTGACTCAACGCGCCAGTCTCGGCGACCGTTGTGGCTTAGCGGTTGCACCTCTGTATCCACCGCTCCTGCGTCGTGACTTCCACAGCTTCGCAAGCAGCCCGGAGCCAAGGACCCGCAGACCGCCGCGTCGCTCCTGACCACCAGGTTTCCTATGCTGGCCGAGATGGAAGCCAGGCTCAAGTCTCCAGATGAAGGTGTCGCCTCCAGTGTGTCACCCAAAAAGGTAAGCCGTATTGCCATCCAACGACCATCGGCAATCTTATTATGGACCCGGAAGTCCTTGTTTGTAGCCAGCTGCATGTTTAGTTGCGGGAGACGAGGACCGGAAGCAGTCGAGACTGTCCCTTCGGCACTGCCTCTTGTGGGCTGTCGCTCAGCAACAATCTATGGTTCATGTTGTTTGAATATCGACCGGACTGGCTTTCACTTTGGTGAAAGGGTAGTTGAGATCAGTACCGAGCCCAGACAGGTGGACGCTCCATTCTTCTGCTCATTCACGAGAGGTCGGCCTAATTAGCAGATCACCATTAGGTGTTGCGGCATTGACGGAAATGGACAAAGGCGAAAGCCTTTATATATCCGACTGGCGTAGACTCGTCGGTATCGAATATGTCAGTGAGCAATGAGGCAGCCGCCCTCCATAAGCACCACCCACCTTCCCTCCCCCGTTGTTAGGAGGCTGGCCACCCACACATGACCTCCTTCGACCCACCACCGCGCACGACTTCCACCCTCCAGAAGCGCCGACCTGCTCCGTCCTAGTTCCCCCTTCAGGAGAACACTGCCGCTAGATTAAAGACATTATTTAGTGTAAAGTCACGAAAGTAATATTCGGTGGTAAATTCAACTCCGCACATTTCTCGCATCAGGTTTCGTGCTGTCAATTTTTCATTTAATGGCAAAATATTGGACGCTTAGTTCATTGAAAATGTAACTATACCCTGTGACCAGAGGCGTGCGGTGAAGCACAACCTTACTAACAATAGGTATTGGGAGGAGCATTTATCAGTGACAAGGATTTTTCGGTAACGGCCGGAAGGAGCAACAAGTTTTGTTTTCCGAAAGTCCGAAGCTTTGAGAGTCATTAGTTATGTGTTAGCGAACGTATTCTTTTATATCAGTGAGAGAGAAAAAAAATATAGACAAAGGACGTTTGGCGACTGGGTGCACCAAGGGGTCCTCATCACTCCTATGGAAGTGAGCACCATGCAAAAAAAGTGAAAATGGAATTTTGCATACTGTCTTATAGCTCTCAGAAAGTGTATCGCAGTCCTTCTGCGTGTCCCCAGCTTTTTACGCCTGTTAAGAACAAAATATTACAGAAACAGAGACAGTAGGCTTGAGCCAACTACACGCCGCTTCATGAAAATGACCGCACGTGAACTTTTCTGTACGCGGTTCGAATACTAACCGAATGCTTCGCAGCAGTATGAAAAGGCCTAGCGGGATCTAGAGGGTGTTTGGCACAGTTTAATAAGCCACAAATTGGTGCTAGCCGCTAAGGGTCATCCAGCGGTGCACATTGTGCCAGGACAAACCTCAACTCTAGCGAAGAGTTGCGGCAACTTTCTGCAGCTCTGGCAGCTCTAGAATTCCGTCTGATTTTATGACTTCAGTTTACGTATCCACGGTTGTCGGCACATTTCCTGGTTTTCCTAACCACTTCTGGTCTGTTCTGCTTTCAACTTCTCTAAGCACCTTTATGTCGAGAGTGCGCTTAAATACAAGACCATCCAGGACGGAATTTATTTTAGCAAATCTGCAGATAACTTGAATAAAATGATACTTTAAGAGGCGTAGGCCATGCAATTCTTTTTCATGCTGCAGCGTACTCACAAAACTGGACAACTAAAAAGCTCAACACTGCGTTTTCTGCTTATTAATTCTCTTATACGATACATTTATACGCTCTACTTTCTTTTTGAAGGCGTATTGAAATCAGCCAAGAATTGCTAAAGAGTTTATGAGTGAATGCGTATTGGTAAGTCTGGCGTGCTTCGAAAGAAAGTGTGCGTAACCTTACTCTAGATTACGTTTATGGGAGAGAAAAAAAATTGTATGAAAGAACTAGGAAGAGGAGAAGCAGGGAGACAGACCAGAAGGTTGTTCCGGTTGGCTATCCTGCACTGGAGGAGAGGGATGAGGGGATGTAAAAGAGATAGACAAAACTCAGAAATCCATTTACTCTAGTAATGTGCTCAATTCCAGTTTAATTCTACTGTGGCTGATCTGAATTTATGCACTACAAAATCGAAGCTTACACCCACTTTGTCCTTTAGTTTCAAAAGTAAGCCAGTGATAACGGATGGGCAGTATGGAATTTTGATTGATTTTTGGTAGAGTCGTTAGTCTTCAGTTTCACTCATTTCGGCGGGTGAAGATGGAATGGTAAAAAATAGCGCCTTTGAAACTACATTTATTACGTGTTTTACATTCTATGCGCACTTGGTGAGCATTGACACTTTCAAGGGAGAGTTGCATTGTTGGCAATGTATAACTGTAATCACGGCGAAAAGTTTTTGCTGAACGCGCGCAGAAAAAGTGACAATTTCAAGCTTTCGACGGACGGACGGACGGACGGTCGGTCGGTCGACCAACGCATGGAGTGTCTTTCAGGCAGTCGCGTGGCGGCTTTGCTTTCGCTTTTATTTTGTTTTTTGGTTTCCGTGATCAAGAAGATCTAATCAGTGACTACATGTAGCTGCAGATTAGGCCCACGGAGACAAAAATACCCGTGGAATTTTTGCTTTCGCCGATCACTACGTATCACTCCGCCGATGGAAGAGCGGCAAGCCACCACGGGACTAGTTCAAAGGTTGATCGACTCTTCCCACCGTCTGTGTGGAATTACAAAAAAAGTTTGGAGCCGGGATGTTTAATCAGATTTAAAGTAGAGAAATTGGCCGCATAGCGCAATAATTCGCAGTTTCTAAGAACGCTCGGAACGTGTAGATAGAGTTTCAGCAGTAAAAGTAAAAGTTCAGATTCCTCTTCAGTGCACTTTTAACGAGAGGTAAGGAAGAGAAGCATGCTCCTTCACAAAACAAAATAATTAAAAGGACTGCAACCACATCACTACCAAAAATGACAGCACCAAGTCACCATCAGAAACAGTACAACAGAAAGCAGGAACTACCACATAACAGTGACCGCAACGACACAGAACACAAAGAGAACGTCACCAACACCGCTAAGAACACCGATAACAGTCGCGCCTGCGCCCCCTCGTTGTTGAAGCCGCTACCCCTGGACTAAGCTGCTGAATTTCTTGTCCCTTCATATTAAAAAATGGTCAATGTTTGGAATCACGAAACTTGCTCGTGGTAGGAAGTCCCAGCTTACCTTGTCGCTTTTTTGCGCACATCGTGCAATACCTGTTTTTTTTTATTGTACTGGTAGGTGGCCATATAATAAATTATTGTTTTCCTGGTGAGCCACATCTGCGCAACTTGTGCAGCTATCCGCTTGCTCTCTATTTTTTTTTTACAGAGCCTTCTGTACAGCTTGTGATTAGCTCATCAATAGCAGAAAAGAATGGGCTTGTTCAGTTTGCTCCATAACACAATAGGTTAACAGTAACAGTGTCAGCCGGATATCGTCTACTCGAGATCCCCCCTTGGCCCCGCCGCGGTGGCTCAGTGGTTACGGCGCGAGGCTGCTGGCCCCCCAAAAAAAAACGGGTTCGATCGCGGCCGCAGAGGCCGAATTTTGATGGAGGCGAAATTCTGGAGTCCCATGTACTGTGCGATGTCAGTGCCAGTTAAAGAATCTCATTTGGTCGCAATTGCCGGAGCCTTTCACTGCGGCGTCCCACAATGCCTAAGTCTCTTTTGAACGTTAAACTCCACTAAACCAAACCAGACCAGATCCCCCTTGTGCACACATTGCACGGTTTGACAGGAAGCATAAGCAATTACGGAGGACGGTAGCTAAATTCCAAGCATTTGTTTTAGAATCATCTTTACCCTGTATAATCGACTCAAGGCAGTAGCAAATACTGACGGCGCTTGTCAACGAGCAAAAGCAAACACAGTGAACGTTTTGTGCGCATATGATGTCCCCAGGAGTCTAAATGTCACATACACACGGCGGGGGATTGACCAGGGTGCATAGCGGATACAAACGCACTCATGTGCAAGGAGTGGAGTATTTGGATAATTTTGTGTCTTAGACTAGAATTTGTAGGGAAAAAATGGAAAGAAGAACAACGCAAAAGAAAAAGCAGTGAATCCTTATTCTGTCAGAGGAGTCTACCGGATGTGATTATATAGTCGTGAATATAATCGCACACTGGTTTCAGTGCATATCCCTAGGCGCTCCTCCCAAGGAGAGGAGAATCGGAATAGATAGAGGACGCCCTAGTCGAGTGATGGGTCCTCGAAGTAAATTTTATGGAGAGAAACGAACCGCCGGCATGCGAGGAAACAGTGATCTACTGAATCTATTTTGCCACAAGAACAACAAGGGTTGGTCACAGATAACCCCGATCGACTTAAATAAAGATTTAGCCACGATATTCTGCAGTGCAAGAGGGTTATGGACGACTCACATTGCTTTGAACTGATCATCCGCACACTCCGAGGAAATGACAAGTGTTGAAAATCCGCTGCAGCAAGGAGAGGCTCATGGTTGAAGTAGTGGAGACGCTGGAAAAGCTGAAAGCATCCTATAGTCAAGTTGACAGTATTCGGGACGAACGGAACCATAAGTCCACCAAGGGCGGACTTTGCCAAAAAATCAGCCCTCTCATTAGAAGCAATACCATCGTGGCCAGGGACCTAGCGAAAGCATACCTCTATAATATGTGGTGGAAGAAAAGATTGAAGGGAACGGCTGATAGGGTATCCCTCAATCTTTCGGGCGCTGTCAAGACGGAAGGGCTCTCTGAAATGATCACAACCTGTCGGATACCGCAGAGAATCCTTATTAAGGCTAACTTAAAGGCCAGAAACTCAGCGACAGAATAGGGGTATTGTCAGGGGCCAGAAATTAATAACTCCAATCAAGAACACTTGAGTAATTGCCAATGGCTGTCTTTTCATTTTGCTAGAAGGCGTCTCTAAGAACGGCAATATCGTTAGGAAAATTATCTAGATACTCCTTTATAAACCTAAATAACATATTCGCAGGCAGATTCTTAGCATTCCTTGGGAGAGGGTCGTCAAAAGAGACTACCGTATCAGCCCACCGGTGAATAAATTGTACTAAATATTTATTCATACAGAATTTTTTTACAGCAGGGCAATAATGAACATAACCTAAGGGAGCTAAAACCCAGGCCAAATAGCGCCAAAGAAGAGAGTTGGGTACGTTGTAATGACGGGTCTAGCCAATCCAGGAACAGGCTCGAAAGACCTTAAAGGGCCCGTGCCCACCCCAGCGCAGCAGACACTCTCTACCTCTCTTTGAGCGAGCCTCCTCTCCTTCCATTCCCTCCTCGAAATTCTTCTCTCCCGCTCCTCGTCGAGTAGGCTCGCCAAGGCAAAATCACCCCATCCTTCTCCGGTGAAAGCCGGAGGCGTGGTGTCTGTGGAGTGCGTCACAGGGCGACGTCATGGCCCCGCCTTCAATAGAATTCTTTTCTTGGTTTTTGCATTTTCTCCGCACACTGAACGATCGAGAGGCGCGATCGGCTCGACCACCTAGACTTGTTAGCGAGCGCATCCTTTCATACATCTGTTTGTCATTCCCAGTTAACGAGCCACCTTTTCATTTTCTTTTAGGCCTCCCCACCGTTTCACGAGCGGAGGGGCGGAAGTCGGTTGTGTTCGAAACACACGGCGAAGCGCGGACCCGGCAACCGCCCGTTTGCTTTTCTCCATGCGTGTTTGTGTTCTGTGTGTTTGTGTCTTTTCTCCGCTCCAAAGCATATGTCATTCATTGGAGTCAATGCGTACGCAAGATGCACGAAAGATAAGGGGTGTGTGTGCGGAGCGGTCTAGTGGGCGAGCGAGGGAAAGGCTCTGCTGCACTACTAATTAAAACCTTGTTTTGGGGGGCTCGCATAGAAGAAAAGAAACTGAGAAGGGAGCGCGCGCAGAGCGTCTCGTGAAGTGATCACGGCGGGGGGGGGGAGGGGGGGGGCGAACCAACTCCCTCAGGTTTACTATTTTTTTACTTTTTATGGCTAGGGTTCAAGGCTGTCGCCGCACGCTCCCTCCGCAGTTTTTTTTTTGTTCCTTCATGCGGGTTTGTAGGCATGAGCCAGAACAGAAGGCGCTGCGGAAAGCCTTGTGCAGACGACGCGACGCCAAGGCTACGCCCAACCTTCTCCCGTCAGTCAGAACGATGCACCAATGGAGTGCCTTTAGCGAAAGTAGCCCCCCTTGACGTCAGCGGGGTGCAGAGTAGTGGGCCGGGCCCGTTTTTGAAGGAAGGAAAGAACGAGCGGGCTTTGATTTGAATTTTCGCAGCTTTTCGGGGCGGGCATGGCTCTAGTATTTTGCAGAGGTTATCTTCGATGCCTCATCTATGCAGTGGGCTTGTTTTTCAAAAATGTCCGGACCCTGGGCAGTGGCCCTTTAAAAGAATTCGCACAGTGAGAAGCAGGAACCCTCCTCGCCTTCGTGTCATTTGTTCTTCCTCTGCATCACTCGTGCGTTACGTCACATCACTTGCGCGTAGCTGCGCGCCTCTGAATCAAAGCACCAACCTCGGCGACCGTTGTGGCTTAGCGGTTGCACCTCTGTATCCACCGCTCCTGCGTCGTGACTTCCACAGCTTCGCAAGCAGCCCGGAGCCAAGGACCTGCACACCACCGCGTCGCTCCTGACCACCAGGTTTTCTACGCCGACCGATATGGAAGCCAGGCGCAAGTCTCCAGATGAAGGTGTCGCCTCCGGTGTGTCACCCAGAGAGGTAAGCCGTATTGCCATCCAACGACCATCGGCAGTTTTATTATGGACCCGAAAGTCCCTGTTTGTAGCCCACCGCATGTTTAGTTGCGGGAGACGAGGTCCGGAAGCAGTCGAAACTGTCCCTTCTGTAGTGCCTATTGTGTGCAGTCGCTCAGCAACAATCTATGGTTCATGTTGTTTAAACATCGACCAGACTGGGTTTCACATTGGTGAAAGGGTAGTTGAGATCAGTACCGAACCCAGTCAGGTGGACGCTCCATTTTTCTGCTCATTCACGAGAGCTCGGCCTAATTAGCAGATCACCATTAGGCGTTGCGGCATTGACGGAAATGGACAAAGGCGAAAGCCTTTATATATCCGACTGGCGTAGACTCGTCGGTATCGAATATGTCAGTGAGCAATGAGGCAGCCGCTCTCCATAAGCACCACCCACCTTCCCTCCCCCGTTGTTAGGAGGCTGGCCACCCACACGTGACCTCCTTCGACCCACCACCGCGCACGACTTCCACCCTCCGGAAGCGCCGACCTGCTGCGTCCTAGTTCCCATTTCAGGAGAATACTGCCGCTAGAGTAAAAACATACGTTCGAGTAAAGTCACGAAAGTAATATTCGGTGGTAAATTCAACTCCGCACATTTCTCGCATCAGGTTTCGTGCTGTCAATTTTTCATTTAATGGCAAAATATTGAACGCTTACTTCATTGAAAATGTAACTATACTCCGTGCCCAGAGGCGTGCGGTGAAGCACAACCTTACTAGCAATAGGGATTGGGAGGAGCCTTCATCAGTGACAAGGATTTTTCGGTAAGGGTCGGAAGGAGCAACAAATTTTATTTTCCGAAATTCCGAAGCTTTGAGAGTCATTAGTTATCTATCAGCGAACGTATTCTTTTGTATCAGTGAGAGAGAGAAAAAAAATATAGACAATCGACGTTTGGCGACTGAGTGCACCAAGGTGTCCTCATCACTCCTACGAAATTAAGCACCGTGCAAAAAGAGTGAAACGGCAATTTCGCATACTGTTTTATGGCTCTCGGAAAGTGTATTCCAGTCTTTCTGCGTGCCCGCTGCTTTTTACGCCTGTTAAGAACAAAATATTACACAAACACAGAAAGTACGCTTGAGCCAACTACACGCCGCTTCATGAAAATCGCCACACGTGCTCTTTTCTGTACGCGGTTCGAATATTAACCGAATGTTTCGCAGCAATATGAAAAGGCCTAGCGGAATCTACAGGGTGTTTGGCACAGTTAAATAACCCACAAATTGGTGCTAGCCGCTTAGGGTCATCCTGCGGTGGACATTGTGCCAGGACAAACCTCAACTCTAGCGAAGAGTTGCGGCAACTTTCTGAAGCTCTGGCAGCTCTAGAGTTCCGTCTGATTTTATGACTTCAGTTTACGTATCCACGGTTGTGGGCACATTTCCTGGTTTTCCTAACCATGTCTGCCCTGCTTTCAGCTTGTGTAAGCACCTTTATGTCGAGAGTGCGCTTATATACAAGACCATCGAGGACGGAATTTATTTTAGCAAATCTGCAAATAACTTGAATAAAATGATACTTTAAGAGGCGTAGGCCATGCAATTCTTTTTCATGCTGCAGCGTACTCACAAAACTGGACAACTAAAAAGCTCAACACTGCGTTTTCTGCTTATTAATTCTCTTATACGATACATTTATACGCTCTACTTTATTTTTGAAGGCGTATTGAAATCAGCCAAGAATTGCTAAAGAGTTTATGAGTGAATGCGTATTGGTAAGTCTGGCGTGCTTCGAAAGAAAGTGTGTGTAACCTTACTCTAGATTACGTTTATGGCAGAGAAAAAAAATTGCATGAAAGAACTAGGAAGAGGAGAAGCAGGGAGACAGACCAGAAGGTTGTTCCGGTTGGCTATCCTGCACTGGAGGAGAGGGATGAGGGGATGTAAAAGAGATAGACAAAACTCAGAAATCCATTTACTCTAGTAATGTGCTCAATTCCAGTTTAATTCTACTGTGGCTGATCTGAATTTATGCACTACAAAATCGAAGCTTACACCCACTTTGTCCTTTAGTTTCAAAAGTAAGCCAGTGATAACGGATGGGCAGGATGGAATTTAGATTGATTTTTGGTAGAGTCGTTAGTCTTCAGTTTCACTCATTTCGGCGGGTGAAGATGGAATGGTAAAAAATAGCGCCTTTGAAACTACATTTATTACGTGTTTTACAATCTAAGCGCACTTGGTGAGCCTTGACACTTTCAAGGAAGAGTTCTTGCTGATGGTACGCAGAAAAACTGACAATTTCATGCTTATGGACGGACGGACGGACGGACGGACGGATATATAACATGATACCGATGTTCATACCACCTGTGAGTGGTAGCCAGTTGGAGTAGAATTGCAGTGGTCTTTGTCCTTACGGCTGAGCAGAGTGAAGGTCAATTCCAAAATGCCAAATACCGGTTGAGGTACCGATGGCGAAAAACTGGTCGCTGTCGCTCACTGACTATGCGTGGATTTTGCTCTTGTCAAGCCACGCTGCAGTTCATGTAATATTCAATTGTACTTCTACCACACTTGAGGAAATCGATGTGGCAGAACATCTACCTTGGTAGCGAAACACCTGAAGCAGCATAGCGTGTGTGCCCAGGAGAAAACGCGACCTTTAAGAGCACTGAGTGACCAACCCGCCGTGTTGTCCCTGCTGCAGAGCCACAGCTCGGGCCAGAGCCATCGGCTGGACATACCGCTGACATGGGAGAACATCGACCATGTGTGCTGGCTGTGCAAAGCCGCTTTCCAACTTCGTAGCGAGTTCAAGGCCCACCAGAAGGAAAAGCATGGTATTGGAGGCACCCCGCCGTCGCACTAAAGTGAATAAAAAATGATGTTGGGCTAGTTGGTGCTTTTGATCCAAAGACTACGACTTATTAATAGCGTTAAAATACACACAAAGGACCGAGAGGAGAAACACACAGGACAGACGCTAGAAGCGACCGTCTGTCCTTTCTGTTTCTGCTCGCTGTCCTGTGTGTGTATTTTAACGCTAGTAATATGTCGCAGACTAAAGTGAAGTGGCCCATCTGCCGCCTCAAGTGCAAGAACTAGAATATGATGGCCCTCCACCTGCGCACGCACATGGGGGAGCGCCAGTGCTTCATGTGCGGCGCACAGTTCGCCAGCTCCCGCTCTGCCATAATCCACAAGCGCCTACACCGTAACAGTGGCCGCTTCCAGGGCGGTTTCAGCACGAAGGTGTCCGCTCATAAGAGCGACCTGCACGAACACGTGTGCTTAGAGCACGCCAAGCAGCAACAGCTGAAGCGTCCGCGTAATCCGGCAACCTGTAGCCAGCACGACCAGCGAGACGAAACTCGACACCTTGACACTGGTCGCACTTTAAGCTCTTGTTCTCGCCTCTGGCTCGGAACCGAAACTGCGTGCTAAAATAAACAACCTCCCCTTTTTTAAAGCCTAGGTATGCATGGTTTTCGTAGCTCTCCACCAACCCGTGTGTCCAGCTGCCCAAGTCAGCAGAGCGAATGCCGCTAACAACGGGCGAGTGGGATTTTTCAGTCTGTTGCAAGAATACGAAAAGCTCACCGAAGTTCTTTTTGTTCCTTTTGAGAGAAGTGGTAGAAGTAAAGCCCGGAGCCCTTTACCGTTGGGTCTCCTATACTCCACGTGCAATTTCAGGACTCAAAACCCACTACCATCGGTGAATAATCTACAGCGTTCAAGTTATGCCCAGCTTTCCTGGACATCAGTAACTAGCGTCGTCTATTGGCCTCCAGTAGCGAACGTCGCGGCACTCAGTGGAATTATTTAAACTTCCAATTCTTAGTAAGCGAGAGGCCCAAGATGTTGTTGTTCCTCCTGGCTTCAAAATCTGACCGATGAACTGCCTCCTACGCTAACGCTAACTAAATGCGAAAGCCATACAAAATCAATGGGATGTGCCGAACATTTGAAATTCCCGCAGTGGTTTTGATTCTTGAGAGCCGCGCATAGCGTTGTCGGAGCCGCGTCAACTTGATGCATTTGTACAGATTTCCTGCGCTTGCTGATTGGAAATATCTTTCGTTACTGCTAATGCCGCTGTTGTTCAGCGCTGTTGGCCTTTTCATCTATGAGCTCCCGTTCATCACTGAAGATAGCGATGCGCTATTCAGTTCGCCGCTTTTACAATACCATACCAAAACACGGGCGTCGGTGCACATTGGGGTCCGATGGGTAGCAGAGCGAGCTGCTCTGATTCGTCCGAGTCTAGTGCTCACACGATGAACTACTAGCGGGCAGTGCGCTCTGAATTTGAGCCCAGCGCGAAAAAAGGCTGCTAAGAGAAGCAGCATCTCTGAGTCGCGTAGTGACTCCCAAGCGGTTTGGCGAAGACAAAATTTCCTGACAGACTCGTAGGAGTGCTTATGGAACTAGTGCACGCATTAAAAACACAGCCACTACCTGAAACACGGCAAAGATGCGTGATGAAGGCGAACGTATGACTTCCGGCCGGACCAGATATGCATGACGCTCGCATGTAGAGCCAGTCTTGTTGCCCATAAAGGAAAAGGGAGGCACGACGTGCAACTTCGCTAATACGCTGTATAACGAACGGTTCGCCGCGAGCCCAGCTGGAATACTTCCGATGTGATGCTTAGCTATTTCACTGAGCTGCGCTTTGACATGGATTTAAGGAACTTACTGCCGAACTATTAGCTCATGGTGTTGAGATGTGCTCAATTTACACGCCTACATAAATAACATGTGATCCAGATGGTTCTGATTAGCGTATATCTTTTTAATTTAGGCTGGGGATGGCAAAACGTCACACCTGCATTAGTGATGCTTGTATTCGAGGCAGTGGTGCGCGCGTTAAGTGCCGCTGATAAAAACAGTATAAACACACTCTTTTAAAATGGTTCAGGTACAGTTCCCAAAAGGATCCACGCTGGTCGATTGGTTATTAGAGTTTTCTCAATCGGAAAAAATGAAAAATAGTTTTTGAGGAAAGGAAATAACCGTCTCGAATCCCGGTGGACACCCGAGCCGCGACTTGAGGGAAGGGATGAAGGATGGTGTGAAACGGGAAAGGCAGAAAGGGTTGCCGTTGTGGAGGGCCCCGGAAGAATTTCGGCCACCTGCGGTTCTTTAGCGTGCACTGACATCGCGCAGCACACGGGCGCCTTTTTGCGAAACGCGGCGGCCGCGGCCGGGTTGCAAACTCGTTCTCCGATTCCGTCTCTCCGCATAACCTTGAAATTTCGTTGTGATGCTTACAATACCAATAGCCATAATTGACCGCGCCCAACATCATAGTGAGCTCCACATTTCTATCCGGGCCACCGCCGAAATTTGACTTCGGTATATTTGGACAAAAATTGATGTCTAGCCATAACTGACAGCACCCAACACGGTGGTGACCTCCAAATTTGGCCCGGGCCATTACAAAGGTTTTGTCTACCTCAAAATTTTACCTCGGATGATTTTGATCAAATTTGGGCACACTCTGTGCGCTGCTCCTCCCGAGTTTGTGGTGTAACATCGATAAACAACGAGAAGCTGAACTCGTATAAGGTGTCAGCGTTCGTTCCGGAATATGCGTCATGCCTCTTACACACTTATGCGAGAACTTCGGGACGTTGAGAACGAGCGTTCAGGTTCATTTCAATTGTTCTCGCCTAATTGTCGCTGGATAACGCGACCTGCTAAGACGTGATTGGTGTGAGCTCTGGCTGTAGACTTATGCGGTTGCTTCAGATTAGCCGTTTTTTTTAATGCGAAAGCACTAATATCATCATGAGCGGGAAAATGCGAGTATGAGGCGAAGCCCCTGAAGTTAGTCACGTGATGATAAATGAAACACTGAATTAGGGTTATCTTGGCCAACCTGGAGGAAGTAAATAACCTGGAAAATGACAATGTGCGGTGAGGCCTCTAAAATTAGTTATGTGATGCGGGAAATGACGAGAAATGAACGATGCTTTGAATGAGGCTTTGAATGAGCCAAGCTGCAGAAAGAAAATAAATATTCCCGCGGCTGAGGTTCCAACCCGCGGAGGCGTGAACAGATCAGCTTCACTTGCCATTGCTCGAGAGTTCTATGCTATCGCCACAGCCGGTCGCGTCTCATGTTGTTGTTGTTGTTGCCTTGGTGGCATGGCACATACCCACGACGGGGGATAGGCCAGGGTTCAGTGAGGAGAGCCAAAAGAAGGTAAATTCGTGCCAAGCTAATGGCTTAACTTTGATTGCTAACCTAATAAACCGCAACACATTCTCGCGCTGTGCACTGCACCGCATCTTCAACAACTGCTATCTGTGCTCAAGTCACAAATGGTGAGCATTCAATCACGCTTTCAGGTAGTATGCGTTGGTGTCCACGTGCAAAAACCGGCGTTCGCACGGTATTTCGGGCTTAGCAATGTTGAACCGGCGAGTATTCTTCTTCAGCGCTAGCTGTCTTAGACAAGATCACCATGTTTCACGTAGCCTTTGACGTCATCCAGCACCGACTCTACATTAAAGGCCGGAGTGTTCGGTCCGCGAAGTCGCAATGGGGAGGCGGGGGCGCACCGCCGATATGCGCGGAAGAAGCGAAAGCGCGCACGTATTTACATCCACATTTATGCTAGAAATTTGAGCATCATATTCGCTTCCATAATATATACTACATAGAACACCAGCGGCAGGTTTGCACAAGACGCAGTTATATTAAGGGGTTATCTTAGAACTTTTATAAGGCCAGCCTGTGGTAGAAAGGACCCTGTTTCATTTTAAGACGGCAGGTTGCTTTAATTCAAGCACGGATGCTCATATTCTGCAGCTAATTTATTGAATATACGACACATGTATACACCACTCGAGTGCCAGAATTTCATTTGACTGCGGAGGCCGCCGTCTGCAGCTTAGCGCTCTGGAGGGCATATTGCAACCGTGCAAAACGACGATGGACGAAGAGATGAAAGCACAGGACTAAACACGGAACTTCAACGAAGGTTTACTACAAGGAAAACCACATTTATACGAGGTTCGTAGTCACACCTGATTGACAGCAGACAACATCACATTATACAGGAACGTGGGCGCGCATGGCACAAGTTAGCATCTAGATAGTGAAATGTTTTGGGGAATCCCCCAAGGTGGATTCTAGATTGGGCATCTAGATAGTTGAATTATTTCTTGGATAAGGATACTGAAGTGCTGCTCATGCAACGGTCATTTTCTTTTTTTAAAGAAGTAGGCTTCAAAAATTTTTTTGCTAAGCTGGGTCGTTAATTTTTTCAGGAAAATTGTGTCGCGGAACCTAGGCGTGCAGTTACGGCAATGGCGACAATGTTTTGCCAGTTCACTGCCCCCCGCCAGTGATTAAAAGGCATGGTGTTCCTCAAGTCTAACATTCAAGCAACGTCCAGTTTACCCTATGTAACAATTCACACATGTGAGGGGTATTTGGTACACCACCCCTGTTTTGCAGGGAACGAACCTGTCTACGTGCTTAATGTGGCACTCATTCTTTTTTCCATTTCCCTGCACCATATCGCACATGCCCGAAAGCTTTCTGGGCGCCCTGAAGACCACCGGGACATCACATTTCATGGCCACTTTTTTGAGGCGATGGGAAATCTGGTGGAAGTACGGCAAAGCCACGGGTTTCCGGTGTTGCGGTTCTTGTCTTGGGCAGTGTTTCGGTGGTCATCGGGCTTCCTTGGCAAGGGCTTCTATCACCGAGATGGCCATCTCACAAGGAAAATCAGCACTATTCAGTCGTAACTGAAATTGTACGTTATCCTGCATTTCATGTGGGCAATACTTATCAAGAGCTGCGCGCAGGCAGTTTTTTTGCTATTAGCCTATTCATAAGCTTTGAATGAGCTGACTAGGGGTTTAGAATACCTTTTTTTGAGCGAGGCTGGTACCTACAGAAAAACCTGGTTTCCACTAGTGCTAGTAACAATACAGATGTCCAAAAACTGCAAGCATCCCTGCAACGGCAACTCATAGGTGGTGAAGCGCAACCCAAAGGCACACTCGCTGATTTCAAGAATTTGCTTCACTACTTTAGTAGCCCCTTCTAGAAATACCCCTTTCAAGAAAATGGCATAATCGTCTGCATATCTAGAAATCTTAACCGAGTGGGCTGTGTCAAGGCTTTCAGCGATTCGCTTGTCACAATATGATAAAAATATGTCGCTTAACAATGGAGAAATACATGAACCGATACACACACCATGGTTCTGAATGAAGTTCTTTTCCTCAAAATTAACTATGGTCGAAGTAAGATAAAAACGGAGCATTTCTACAAAGTCATCCACACTTATGCCCCATGCGTTTTGAAAAGCTACTGCGCCGTAGTCACCTATGGTACCCTGAAGAGTACAAAGCAGTTTGTCTTGTGGTATGAAATAAAAAAGATCAACAGCGTCAATTGAAAAAGGAAACAACGATCCACCTGCGTTTTCATGGTCACTAAGAAATGTAATGAGCTCTTCAGAATTCTTAGTCAAGAACGGGTCCTCAAAGTTGAGCATGCGTAGGTGTTTCTCAAGAAACTTCGAGACTGCCCCCTGCCACGTATCACGTTCAGGTACAATGGCTCGACATCGTCGCCATTGTCCTTACTGGACGCCCAGGTTCCGCGACACAGTTTCATTGTAAAAATTAAAAACCCAGCTTAGCCGGGAAATTTTTGAATCCTACTTCATAAAAAAAGAAAATGACCGTTGCATAGGCACCACTTCAGTATCCTTATCCAAGAAAGAATTCAACTGTCTAGATGCTAACTTGTGCCACGCACGCCCACGTGCCTGTATTATGCGATGGTGTCTGCTGTCTATCAGGTGTAATTACGAATTTTGAATCAATGCAATTTTCCTTGTAGTAAACCTTGGTTGCAGTTTCGCGTTTTGTCCTGTGCTTTCCTCTCTCCTTCCCTCGTCGTTTTGCGCGGTTGCAACATGCACTCCATTGTCAACCACCAACCAGGCCGCCTTTGCCTGTTACATGTGGTTAGCGCTCGCATCAGCAATACTGTAATTAACAGAAATGATTCACTATGGTCTTGTTACAAGACAACACATGCTTCAGAACGTTCACTCGTGTGCGTGCTGTCCAAGCGTCGAAATCTTGATCAGTTGAGGAATGCGTCCTGCAATCCGAAAAGTTGGGTGGAACTGCGCCTTGGCGAAGGCGCCGACATGGCAAAGAAGCAGTGATTCCACGCCCTGAACCATCATTCAGGTAAGTACCTCCTTCAACATATCCGCAGAGGTTAAATGTGCCTTGCCTACACACGCATGCCGTATGCTCCGTATGCTCTGTAAACGCTAACGCAGTAAGTGGAACGCATTCGAAAACCGCACTTTTGTCAAGTTTTTTTTTTATCGTAGGGAAAAATACTATTTTACGGTGGAGTGTAAGTACAAATATAGTGATTTAACAGAAAAAGTTAATAGACATATGTTTACTGGCTCAGCGGATCAATCATCGAAAACTGACTGCCGTTAACGGCCGAGAGGTCAGCAGTGGCAGCCCCATTTTGACGTTCACTGGCGACGCCCGTTTTGGCCTCCCTACGCTCACGTGCACACTCTGCCTACTTCCGCTTGCTGTCATCGCTTTGATCGCGTTCCCGGCACACTTCATAGACTTCAGGGCCCGCTTGCATGCATCAAATTAGGCAGTCTCTTTCCCCGTGTTGTCTCATTGGCAGCCTAAACCCTTCTTTGGTTTTTTGGAAAGGAAAGGTCAATGGGTAAGTGGACACCTCAATCGCACTGTGACACAGATAACGCAAAGACGCCGTGAGTGTGCCCTTTAGATCCCCACGTCAGGATGCTCAGACGTCCTCAGGTTGCCCCTAACTGGCCCTCAAGCATTCGAATTTGGATTCACTAGTCCGGCCTTTGCGCATACTCACGATGTCGGGAGGGTTATGTTTGAGGACGTCTTCAGTAATACTTCAAGATTTGTATCAGTAGCTTTTTTTAAGCTAATTTAAGGCAAGCTGACCAGATGAATAAAAATTAAGAGGCACAGCACGGGTTTACCGTGTCCAGGGCCGCAGAGAGCTGTAGCTCTCTCAGGAATTTACTTTTGCTACCTGAATAGAAAATATGAGTGGCCTCACAATCCAGAGCCCAACCCCATCAGAAGCATGCGTTACAAAAGACCATTTTTAAAATAAAAAATATCTTGAGGCGTCACCTCGATGCATTCAGTATATTTCGCCACAATGATCTCCCCCATTATATACTATTGCACTAACCTATCTTTTAATAAACCTGCAGTTGCAAAATAGTGAGAGCTGAATGCGAGAGCTAAAGTGGTTTCATCTCAGTTCGCTTCCACAACATCGTCCTGCAATAGGGCGATTTTAGGACGTTTGACCAATTTTCATCTTCGAGTTATCCAGCAAAGTGTGAACTGACGACATCCTCATGAGGAGATTTAATTACCCATTATGCACTCCCGAATGGTGCTCAGAGTGTTCTGTTCGGAAGAAGGACTTTCAGATCTTCTGAGAAAGTCCTAAGGACGTTTGGTGTTGTCTGGAGGGGGCGTCCACCTAAATAACGCTTAACGCGTTCCACGGCTGCCATTGCACCCCCTAAATGCCTTGTACAAAGCTATTACAGCTCTCGTTGTAAAAATTCTTTGCGCAATTGCGACACTCGGCAATTCGAAATTTGAGCGCAGTTGCAGAGGTATTTGAACCAGCGATCACACATGGAACAAGTTATGTACTGTTGTGATCGGAGGCCCAGCCAGCGCCAACAGGCGAGCCAGGCAGGCGCCATCGGGCTACCGTGACCAAAAGCGCTCCTGTTCGGAGAAGATGCAAGAAACGCCGGCGTGGGGGCGACTACTGGTGACAGCGTGACTGTGAACAAAGGCGTCTAATCCCCTTCGCCAAAGGTGCAGAATGCGGCGCTTGTCCCGCACTGCGCATTGCCGTGTATCGACGGAGCAGACCCCAGTGGCGGCGGCGGCACCAACCCAGTGCCTGCCTGACCTCAGCAGCCCGACAAAGCGGGAGTGGACGGCTAATTTGTCCTTCCCCAGCTGAGCAGCTCATCGGTGTGAGCTGTCTGCACTCGCGTCTCCCGCGATTGCGGTCGACGCATAAGGAGCCAACGACTTTTTGGGCCTGGTCGGCCAGCGAGAAACCACTCATTCCGCGACTGCAAGACGCCAACGCTCCTCCTTGCCAGTGCGTGTTTCTGTGAGATGTGCGCGGTCACGTGGTAAGGGCGGAGCCTATGAACAGGCTAAACGCCCATTGGACACTCGACTAGATATCGGACTCCCTAGCAAGGTGCCTGAGGAATATCAATGGTACTTAAGCCGCAATCTGTCGTGTGTCAGAGTTTCTTTCCCACTTTTGGTCTCTCTGTTTGTTGTGAATATCTAGAATAAAGCTTCAAGTTTTCTACCTCCTCTGAAGGCTTCGCTCCGTAGTCTGCCCGCTTCCTCCTGATGCGGTGAAAACCACGGTCCAGATCCACCCAGCACATCAGTGCCGAAAGGCGGCGGCGCTTGGCCTCGGCAGCGGGCAGCGCGTTTCCCAGAAGCCACCGCAGACGCAGCGTGCCCCAACTCAGTGGCCAACGCACTGGACCGTCTGCAGCGCCCACAGTCCGGCGTTTTAGTTGCGTGTGCTCAACTCCCCGTTCGAGGCAGGAGGCATTTTCCATCATGTGAATCCCACTTTCCTTATGGTGGGATTCAGACCTCTCGATATATGAAAAGCCTAACTAAACTAGTTAAAGCTCAACTATTTATTACTATTTAATTGGTTGGTTTGGTTTGGTTTATGGAGTTTAACGTCCCAAAGCGACTAAGGCTATGAGAGACGCCGTAGTGGAGGGCTCCGGATATTTCGACCACCTGGGGTTCTTTAACGTGTACTGACATCGCACAGTACACGGGCCTCTAGAATTTCTCCTCCAAAGAAATTCAACCGCCGCGGCCGGGATCGAACCCGCGTCTTTCGGGTCAGCAGCCGAGCTCCATAACCACTGAGCCACCGCTACTATTTAATTAGCCTGTTGTGTTTTTCTGCACGCCATCAATGACTATGCTATGCCGAAGAAAGCTGAATTCTAGCTCAAAGTCCACTTTTAAAAAAATGGCTGTTGTAGGTGAAGCACCCTGTATAATCCTCACAAGTATAATAACGATTGCCGGCGGATATATCCTTCCGCCTTCAATGTTCATCAAAGCGAAAATTCGTCGCTCTCTTCCATCGTGAACTGCTGCACAAATGATGACGGCATTAATGACCCAGACTGCATGTGCGTTCTGGAAAGGCACCAGCCGTTGATATCGATACTTTCCTCTTCTACATCTAACATTAAAAAGAGGACAGCGGGAAAATCCAATCTTGGTCTCAGTCAATTACTGGAAATAGCCAAAAAGGACGTTTGAAGTTAAAAAAAACGTAGAACCCAGAAAATGTCACAATGCCGAGTAAGTGACAGAAAGTGACTCCACAAGAACGGTCAGATAAGTTTCCGTTGTCACAAATGGACCGTGATCATTAAACCTTAGCAAGAAGAGCTGTTTGTGCGATTTTCATTTCGAATACCTTCAAGATGATCCTCCACACAACTCAAGGTAAAGTCGCGGAAAAAGAACCACATGCCCACTGTGAATTCCCGACATACTCATTCTGAAAACTTCAGCGCTGTTAACAAATTTGACTTAGGTCATCTTTGTGGTCACATTAACTAGGAAAATCCCGCAATTGTTATTTTTCTTTGATTCTTTCTCAGTCAAGTCATTAAACGCTAAGCATTACGGGGTAGCAACAGAAGTTGTACATGGCTGGCTGCAGTGACATTTACACATCGATGGCGCTTTTCTCGCATTTTTCACCCGCCTTACACGTTGCGCTCTCAGAGGTGCGATGGCGATGGCGGTAGCGGCCAGTAGTCCGCAGCGAGGCTCCGCAAGGAAACCGAATATGTAGCGGGAACTTGGGCTCACCACAAGTAGAGCTCGTCGCCTTTGTGTCGTCAGGAAAAAATGAAATACAAACAGCACTGCAGGCCGTTCCTGCCGAGTTTTTGGTGCAATATCGATTAACAGTGAGAAACCAAATACGTACTATACGTGTCAGCATTCACGAGGCAGTATGCGACACGCTTCTGCTCTTCTTGTAGAGAAATGGTCAGACGCGAAGATTACAGGTTTTCGTAGATATGTCATTTGACCGCACTTAAAATTCTCGATCGACATTGTGCCTGCAAATGCGGCACTCGTGTGAGCTCCTCCTGGAAGACGTGTGGGATGGCCGCAGCCGTCATAGTTCTAGAGTTCTTTTTTTATTGCATGAATTTTAGCTTAAATTCAAGTCATAGAACAGCTTTTCTCTGCGATAGCAGTACCGGTGGCACTTGGCGAAAATGCCGGCGTCGTCCGTGTGAAGCTTCTGCGGGTGAAGCCTCCGCCCTCCAGAAGTGTCACCAAGCCACCCATCTCCATCCACTAAAAGCCCACAACGCAGAACGAAAAAACGACGACGCAGTGGAAAAGACGGCTGCCCTCCAGAAACACCACCCACCTTCCCACCCTCGTAGCTAGGAGGCTGCCCACCCACACATGACCAACTTCGACCCACCAGCGCGCACGATTTCCACCCAGCAGAAGCGCCGCCCTCCTCCGTCCTAGTTCACACTTCAGGAAATTTCTGTCGCTAGAGTAAAAACATTCGTTAGATTACACTCACCAAAGTAATTTTCGGTGGTAAATCCAACTTCGCTTCTTTCTCGCATCAGGTTTCGCGCTGTCAATTTTTTCTTTTATTGGCCCAGCGGCGACCTGCTCTGATGCTCCCCCACGAACAATGGCCCCGCGCGAAGCTCTCACTGGCGGCCTGAAAGTCTTCGCGAGGGGCCGCAATCGGCCCATCACCCTGCAACACGCAATCTGCACGTCCGCGCACCCCGTACTCCAACAACCTTGCGCGGGCAGCACCCCAGATTTATTTTTATTTCAATACCCTGTATTTGCACGTAGTATGTATTGCCGCCCTGCCCCTATCCTTCCTTCTGTCACTCCCCCCTTTCTTTCCTTCCCCCTGTCCTCTCCGTGTCATTTTATTCCCGCTAGCCACAGCTCAGGTGCTCCAGGCTTCGGTGGCAGATGCCGTGGCTAGCAACATCTGTTCCTTCGATTTATTATTTTCTTATCACCAATAACTAGCCGCTAACAAATACAGTACGCTTAGTTTACTGAAAATGTAGCTACACCTTGTGCTCAGAGGCATACGGTGCAGCACAACTTTACTTGCATTGAGGACTGGGGTGAGGGTTTACCAATGACAGTGATTTTTCTGTAACGGTTCTAAGGACGAACAAAAAAAAAATTGCTCCGAAACTCCGAATTTTTGAGAGACATTAGGTGTGTTCCAGCGAAGATTTTTTTTAAAAGGCAGAGAGAGGGCGAAAAAAAAAAAGAGGCAATCGACGTTTTGCGCCTGAATGCACCAAGGTGTCCTCATCATTCGTACGAAATTGAGCACCATGCTAAAGAAGTGTAACGGCATTTTTGCATACTCCCCTATGGCTCTCGGAAAGGGTATTAGTAAAGCTTTTTGACGGGCTAGTTGGTACATATTCATATTCTTATACATATTCTTTCCTGTCGTCTCTATCTTTTTTCTGTGTACGTCTTTTTAGCGCACACCCTTTAAATCGGAAAGTGTATCTCAGACTTTATACGTTTTCCCTGCTTTTTGCGTGTCTGCAGACCAAAATATTACACAAACACAGACAGTGCGCTCGTCCCAAATACACGCCGCTTCATGAAAATGACCACACGTGCTCTTTTCTGTAGGCGTTTAGAATATTAACCGCATATTGCGCAGCAATATAAAAAGGCTTAGCAGGAGCTACAGGTTGTTTGGCGCCGTTCAATAAGCCACAAAATGATGCTAGCCGCTAAGGGTGATACAGCGGTAGGCATTGCACCAAGACAAACATTGCTGCAACTTTCAGCAGCTCTGGCCGCTGTAGAATGCCGTCTGATTTAACATCACTTTACATATGCGCTGTTGTGGGCACATTTACTGGTATTCCTAAGCACTTCAAGTCTGTCCTGCTTTCCGTTTACCTAAACACTTTGATGTCGAGAGAGCGCGCTTAAATACAAGACCATCAAAGCCAGAATTAACTTTAGCAAATCTCCAAATAATTTGAATACATTGCTACTTTACGAGGTGTAGGCCATGCAATTCTTCTTCATGCTGCGGCGTCCGCACTAAACTGGACAACTGAAATGCTGTCATGGATGCCCTTAAGATGCGGAAACACAGGCTCATGCGTGTTTTCTGATTATTCACTCTTTTATACGATACATTTATATGCTCCACTTTTTGTTTAGCGTGCATTCCAGTCAGTGAAGAATTGATACTGAGTGTATGAGTGAATGCGTATTGGGATGTGTGGTGTGCTTCCAAGGAATCTGTGCGTACCCGTACTGTAAATCACGTCTATGGGACAGAAAAAAAATTGCGTGAAAGAACTAGGAAAAGGGAAGGCGAGGAGACTGATCAGAAGGTTGCTCCGGTTGGCTATCCCGCACTGGAGGAGAGGGATGAGGAGATGCAAAAGGGAAATACAAACCTCGTGACATCTCTTTACTCTAGTAATGCGCTTAATTTCGGTATAATGATTCTCTGACTGAAATGAATTTATGGACTACAGAATCGAAGCTTACAATCACTTTCTCCTTCAGTTTCGTAAGCAAGCCAGTCTTAACCGTTGGGCAGAATGGAAGTTAGATTTATTTTTGGTAGAGTCGTTAGTCTTCAGTTCCACTCATTTTGGGTGGTGAAGAAGGAATGGTCAAAAAGTAGCAAATTTGAAACTACATTTCTAACGTCTGGTACATTTCAGGAGCATTTAAAGAGCTTAGGCACCTTTAAGAGACAGTTGCGATATTCGCAATGTATCGCTATCATCTCGGCAAAAAGTTTCGGCTGGACGCACTGAGAGAACCTCACAATTTCTATCGATGGACAGGCACATGGGTCCGTGCGAAATCCGAATACATATCATTCGCAGCACGACAGTCACTCGGGCCCCATGTGGTCTTTCACGCTAGGTAAATAACAGCTTATATATTCAGGCATAATTTGGTACACTAAGGAACAGTGCTTTATACACTCCGCTGAAAAAGCACTACCACACCTTTTGGAGCCGCTGATGTGAACCAGAACATCGTCGGAACCTCACCAGATAGTACCCGCGCTCTCTCACCGGTCCGATAGAAGATAATTCCCGAAAGTGGTCAGTGCAGATTCGACTGCCTGGGGTAGGTTTCCGTCTATTCTTTGTTGAATTTGCCCCCTACAGATGGTATAACTTGGGCTTAGAGCTCGGGAACGGGCATGACAATAAAGCGCAGCGTTGGCGACGCTAGCGCAACGGGACGACACGGAGCTGAGCAGATGACGCTCCGTAAGCACGTGTTGTGTGTAGCGACGTCCTGTCGTCTGCTAGTACACTGCCATTGCAATGCAAAATGCCCTTCTTTCTGCAACGCCTTTCCCGAAGACTTTGCTGGACTCCTCATGCAGTTGACGGCGTAGTAAGCAGGCAGTATCGGGTAAAAAGGCGACAACGACGAAAAGAAGAAATTGCAAGGTGCAAATTGAAACTTAAAAGCCGTGCTCATGTCCCATTTCGTGCCCTGCCAAAGGCCGACTTTCGAGACGAGGCCGCTTACATCCGATAACTTCACTTTCGGGAGCCCGATGCGCCATCCAGCCTCATAGTAGAGATCACCTCGCCTTTTAAAAACGCACACATTCGCACTTGACAGAGAAATAAGTGCCTGTCGCTAAATTTCATTATCATCACACTTTCTAAGCCGATGCGCACATCCAGAGATGTATCGTTCAGCATTTACTGCGCAAACTCGGGTCGAAGCCAAACAGCGCTCCTCATATAATCGTGCACCTCGATGCGATTCACAGGTTCGCCTTCAGGATAGCGATTTCAGCATGAGCGAGGACTTCTGCCCAGCTACTCGACAAGCTCGAAAGAAACTTCTTGAGTTCGCGAAATCACTCAAAACTAAGTACAAGCTACGTCACAATAAATTGCTTGCCAAAGACAAATGCTACTTTTATGACGCGCTTACCAACAACATACGCGAGATGCCACCCGCTAGCCGAACAGTTGATAACGAGGCCCCACCTACCATGGCAACACGTTCTGGCCGCACTTACTCGTCCAAAAGTTAGGAATGGGTGAGGGGAAGCGGATCAGTGTCGAAAGTTTCCGTGCTGTACACGAACATTCGCAGCCTTTACAATAAAAAGGACTATCTTAATGCTCTAATTAACGACTCTGAAGCAGACATAATTGTCCTAACCGAAACTTGGCTCTCTGAGAAAATATCATCAAATGAACTGTTCGACTGCAATAAACACTTCGTTACTTTTCGTTATGATCGAACTGATAGAATGGGTGGTGGAGTCCTAATTGCTATCAATGAAAGTTTTCAGTCTTTTCCTATATCTGTTGATTGTGACTTAGAAACAGTTTGGTGCTGTATAACTGTTGCTTTCAAAAAATTTGGTATTGGTGCCTGTTACCGCCCTCCCAGTTGCAGCACGGCGTTTTGTGAAGGTATCCGTGACTGTCTTAACCAAATCACTGTACAGTTTCCTGGTGCACCTATTTTTTTGCTTGGGGATTTTAACTTCCCAAGCATTGACTGGTCCAATCTTTGCGCTAGTTCTACTACCGCTGAAGCTTCTAACTTTGTCACTGTTTGTTCTGACTTCAGTTTATCTCAGCTTCTCAATCTACCAACACGTGTAACACCATCGTCATCTTCTTTGATTGATCTAATACTTACATCAGCTCCTGACATCAGTTCTGCAGTGTTACACGTACCAGGCTTCAGCGACCATGACATATTACACTTCTCGTTTTCAGTGCCATCTACGCGAGCAAAGCGACAAAAAAAAACGTATCCGAGATTACAACAAAGCCAACTTTGACGCTATTAATATGGAGCTCTCCTCATTTCTCGATGACATTTTACTAATCCACTCGAGGCTTTCGGTTTCTGAACTCTGGTCATCTTTTAAAACTAAACTTCTCCATCTGAGTGACAAGTATATTCCACTAAGAACGATCCATCACTCATCCAGTGCCCCCTGGTATAACACCTATCTAAAACGCTTATCCAATAAGAAAAAAAGGCTCTTTCGCCAAGCAAAAATGAGATGTAGCCCTAACCGATGGTCAATATACAATCAGGCAGCACAAAACTACATAAACGCTCTGAAAACAGCTAAATTCAATTTCTTTAACACCACACTTCCTTCCTTAATAAGTACGAATCCGAAACAATTTTTGAACATTGTAAAGAGCTCCAACGATCGAACAATCACCCTGGTTGACGAGTCTGGCAAACAGGTCCCTGAAAATTTATGTGCTGCCTTATTGAATAACATCTTTTCTTCAGCCACTCAATGCCCGCTTTTCCCTCATGCTCATTTTTCTCCAATGGACCCCATTGTTTTTGATCCCGCCGTAATCAGAATCATCATTAGTAAACTGAAACGATCATCGTCTTGTGGTGTCGATGGAATCACATCAAAACTCCTTCAGAACACTACTGAATACTGCTCTATTTTATTAAGCTTTATTTTTACCAAATCACTTAACGAGAGCTGTCTACCCAAAGACTGGAAAACAGGGAAAGTTGTTCCTATTTACAAATCTGGCCATTCACATAAACCGTCTAACTATCGCCCCATTTCCTTGACATCAGTACCGTGCAAAGTACTTGAGCACATAATCTTCACCAACCTCGTCAACGTTCTCGAATCAAACCAGTTTTTTCATCCCTCCCAGCATGGATTCCGTAAATTATACTCATGCGAAACACAGTTACTTATGTTCACCAATGATCTACATTCATTTTTAGACTCGGGGTTCATTACTGATTGTGCGTTTCTAGATTTTTCCAAGGCCTTTGATAAGATTAATCATCAACTTCTTATACTAAAACTCAGTCACCTTAACATCGATCCTGTAGTACTTGACTGGATAATTGCATTTCTTTCAAACCGCACCCAGTATGCCACAGCTAACGAGACTGACTCCCTTGAGGTACCCGTCCAATCAGGAGTGCCTCAGGGATCTGTCTTGGCTCCATTGCTTTTTCTTATTTATATTAATGACTTACCCAACTGCGTATCTAGCTCTATTTGTCCTTTCGCTGATGACTGTGTAATTTACCGTAAAATAACTAACGCTTCTGATGTGACTTTACTCCAGACTGACTTAAATAATATCGCTTCTTGGTGCTCCCTTTGGCAGATGAAACTGAATGCTGCAAAGTGCAAAACAATGCGAATTTCCCGCAGTCAATCATCCTGTCCAAGCTACTGTATTAATGATTCTCCACTCGACTCCGTTTCAACTTGTAAGTACCTTGGAGTACACATTGCGAATAACCTTTCCTGGAAGTTTCATATTAACTACACAACAGCCAAAGCCAATCGCATGCTTGGGTATTTGAAACGTAACTTTTCACTAGCTCCGTTGTAACTTAAAAAACGGCTATATACTACCTATGTACGACCCAATCTCGAGTACGCTTCATCCATATGGGACCCTGGCCATGTGTCACTGCATAAAACCTTGGAGAGCGTACAAAATCGCTCTGCTCGTTTTATTCTCAATAATTACCACCGCACAGCAAGCGTCACTAACATGAAACTAAGTCTAAATTTGCCCCCTCTCACTGTCCGTCGTAAGATTTCTCGTATTTGCCTCTTCCATAAAATTTATCATCATAACCATCAACTCAGGACACGCCTGATCACAGATGCTGCGCATGTTTCTGCCCGTGTAGATCACTGCTACAAAGTCGCCGTACCTCGCCACAACACCATGACATATGCACACTCATTTCTACCAAAAACATCCCGTGACTGGAACCATGTACCTGCTGACCTGGTCGCTATCACCGACAACCACCGATTTCGTACTTGCCTTACTAACATATTTTGAAGCCCTTTTTTACTTACTTTTTAAAACTTGCACTGGCGCTTATTATGATCTGTATGACTGTTCCTTCATTTTATTTTATTTTACTTTTATTTTTTACGTTGATGCTGTACTCTGCTGCATTCTGTTCAACCAAACTATTGCACATTTGTAACCGACCCGTGTGCTTCGAATACGTGCCGTTTTTGTTCTTTTTTCGTCGTTGTTGTTGTTGCCTTTATATTTTTTTTCTGTTTCCTTTTATTAACCAAATTGCATAGTGTCCCTTGTATTTCTGCCCCTCCCCTCTAATATGCTTTTGTAAGCCCTGAGGGTAAACTAAATAAAAAATAAAAAAGCGCAGTCTAAAAACCCGTCGATTCTCACACCGTGCAGACATCTGAATGCTGAGTTCATTCGGTCAATGACATCTCCCTAAAAGATAGGTAACCCGTGTTTTTCTTTGATTTTTTTTTTTTTTGCACGCAAACAGACAATTTTTCGTTCGTACGAGTCCGGAGATTTTTCGAGTGTTTACCTTCTGATGGCTCAACGTAAAACATGGGTGGCTGAAAAGCCGTGCCAAACCGACGGAGGCATTTTCTCAGAACGAAGCGCACTTTTTTTATTCAAACCACCGCCATTCGCTTCAAGCCCAGGCGTGGAGGGTACGGCTCCTGCCTTCGCTGGCCTACCGGCTGCTCCCAGAGCGCGGACCCATCGGCTGGCGGAGGTGCTCCCGCTGGCAGTGGTCATCTCGGTCGCTCTTGTGGGCGAAGAGCTTTCTGCAATAGCCGCACTGGAAACGACCGCCCGTGCGGTGGAGGCGCCTGTGGGCAATGGCGGAGGTGGCACTCGCGAACTCAGCACCGCACTTGAAGCACCGCCTCTCGCCGATGTGTTTTCCCAAGTGAAGGGCCATAATGGTCTCATTACGGCACTTTCGGTAGCACATCGGGCATGGCACTTTGGTGCCCCGGGGCTCGTCGCGATAGTCATGCTTGAAAATCTGGTGGGCTATGAGGCGGCTAGGGAGGTGGAAGTTTAATTCGCAGAGCCAGCAGATGTGTATGGTGTCCTCTCCGGCTGGCCGAATGTTCCGAAGGCGACGCCTCTGGTCCGACATGTGGCGCTGCTGCAGGGAGAAGAAAGCGGGTCGGTCACTTAGCGCACCCTTGTTCGTACACTTGTGCGCACCGAAGCTCGCCGAAATGTTCAACAAGAGCACCTGAACTAAAAATAGTGAAATACAATCAAGTGGCGGAACCGAAAGCGAAACTATTCACTCCTCTGAATATAGCCAGTAATAATAAAGCTCAAAAGAAAAATAAGAAACAGGCCTAGGCGAAACCTACGGAAAGTAAACATAGGTTACCACCAAAAGTTTTTAGATTAATCCTTACTTGAAAAACTTCGATATGCATTTTGGTCTTGAACGCAGAGACAGTTCAGCCGCTAAATTGCAATCTAGCCATGTGAGCAGTAATAGATGGCTGCTTTTGGTTTTGTGGGGGCTTAGCGTCCCAAAGCGACTCAGGCTATGAGTGACGCCGTAGTGGAGGGCACCAGAAATCTGGACCAGCTGGCGTTCTTTAACATGCACTGACGTCGCACAGTACACGGGCCTCTAATTTCGCCCGCATCGAAATTCGACTGCCACGGCCGGGATCGAACCCGCGTATTGCCGGTCAGCAGCCGAGCGCCATAACCACTGAGCCACCGCCACGGAAATCATGGATGGCATCGAAATAAATATTTATATATCGAGTAGTCATGGGCAGTGATGGGTATACGTCAATCCGCTATATGCAGTTGTTTTTACTTGGTCGCTATCTGTCCATGCGGCTCACACCTCATGATGGCCCGCAAATTATGCCGAACGTATGTGTTGTGGCAGGAAAATGAAGCAAGCGCGTGAGTGGGTTGAACACTGAGTTCACCTGCCCTTTTTTAACAGCTAAAGCCAGTCTTGCCTATGCTTAAACAGCTACAATCCTTGATTCGTGTGGAGTGACTTAACGCAGCTGGCACTCACGATGTAGCAGGCCAGACAGATTCCGAACTTCGCCGTCTCTAGTTAACCACCCGCTGAGCGACCACGAGGGACCACCGCGTCCACTGAGGTAGCCGATGGTTGTCGGAAGAAAGTCGGGGCTTACCACTTCGGGTGGCACGTCCGAGTCGTAGTCTTCTTCATTGGCGCGCCTTCGCCTGGCTTCCATCTCGGCCAGGGACGGAAACCTGATGGTCAGCAGCGAGGCGACGGTCAGCACCCGGTCCATGGCTCCGCTCTGAGGCGATCGAAGGAAACCGAGGAAGCGGAGGTGCAACCGACGGATCACAACGGTCAGTCGAGCTGGCGCGGCGGTTGGTCGGCGGGCAGCGACCCGCGAGCGATGTGACGTAACTCACGAGCGATGCAAAGGAAGAAGAAACGCCACGAAGGCGAAGAGAAAGCGACAGTGCTAAAATAAGTGGGCGCAAAATATTCATTGTATTCGCTTTTTCTCGTTGATATCCGCAGTCCGTTATTAATACATCGTGAAATCAAAGGATTCGTTGGAGATGAGTTTAAACGTTAATACTGTTTAAACTTTAGAGTATCGCTGTGACTTTGGACTGCTGCTTTTGCTGCATCGGCATCTGTAAAACCTGTAGACGCGTGGGAATTGCCCTGCCGAAGAGCTTATACACCTCCGACTTTTGTGGTAAACCTCACGACCTATAGCAAATACTCCCTGTAATTAGATATTCGTTGACATTCAAGAAACGCCAAGCTGCACGAACGGGTTCTTTGACGAAGAAAACAGATTACGCCCGCAGCTGCATCCTAGCTGTGCCGTTGTGCATGGACAAACAGCGTTTTTTTTCCATCAGAGCGCATCAACCTTACGTGAAAGACATGAAGGTAAGTGCAAGGAAAGAGAAAAAAATAATGCTACAGCAAGGACTGTTGGATAAGCAACGGAGCCGTGCAGATACAACAAAGCTCATTTAAGTGGAAAAGTAAGGGCTGGTGAGCTGCGCAAAAACTGTTGCTGAGTGAAAATGTTGCGCTTTCAAACACGCCCTCGCACATTTTCAGTCAAACATGTCGATCTCATTTCCAAACATGTAGCTGTTTCCAGTTTCAGTCTGATTTATTGCACAGTTTTTCGGTTGTCTGCAGGGGCGTAGCCAGGGGGGGGGGGGGGGGGGGGGGTGCTTATGGGGCTTCAACCGCCCCCCCCCCCCCCCCCCCCCCCCCGAAATTTTCTCGAACTGTCACCGACCGCAGCATGGCTCAAGTACATATCGCGACTTCTGCTATCATACTTTTCTTCTTGCCTGGATGGTCTGTCTTTCCGTGTGTAAGGTTTACAAACTGTGATTGCGCAATATGTTTATTTGCCTTGCTTTACGCATTATATAGGGTGACTTTTGCTTAGATACGTAGATTTAATGGAGGCATACGTGTATTTGAATATCTTGTTGCGAGGTTTTATGTCACTGTTTCCAGTGACACTTCTCTGTGCTTTATCAAGTTTTATATTCGCATTTCTAATATTACATTTTATCTTCGCACTTGCAATGCATATTTTGCAGAACGCCTCGTTTATTCATGTGCTCTCGGTTGCGACTAAAATTTCGGTGCAATTACTCGCATACATGACCGGTGACAGCTGCTGCTGTGCAGTACACTGAAACGAAGCACAGTGTCATTGAGATTTTTCTTTGGCCGTTGCATACGTACAAAAATGTAAAGGTTCTTGAACGACAAAGATTCATTAAAATATTTGTCCTCTACTTGCTCATTTCCTGACCTTTACGTGTTTCATATCAGCGGCACGCACTGCTTTGCAGGTTTCGGACTGATAGCAATGAAATGGAAGCATTGGCATCAGTTATGCCTGCAATGGTTTTTAAGACTACGAATGCATTTTTTTTATTTTAAAAACTGCATATTTCACTTTTCTAGACAGTGCTTAGCGTTATCTAGTACACAATGGCATTGTCAACATGGCAATGCAGTCATTATTCTTGCGTTTGATCCCTCCACAAATTCTACGAGGAGGCCGCGCTGCAACATGAGCCCCCCCCCCCCCCCCCCCCTCGAACAAAATTTCTGGCTACGCCACTGGTCTGTCTGTAAAACGGAAGGTAATTCGATGCATGAGTTTGCTCGTTCGTAGTTCGAGGATGAGGTGATATCCGCCTCCGGGTACCCCAGTCAGAACTTACGGACTTCTTTCGGGTTGCCTATTCTAAAATTCTCTTATTGTAAAATCCGCCACACCACCGCAAACAAATTTCATCGATTCGAAAAACGCATCTGAGGCAGTGGTCCTGTCCTTAGCCTCTCACATAGCCACTTCCCTCTCACCACCTTCTGTATAACGTGGCCTCGAAAGGAAGGAGAGTTCGTGAAGGTGGAACTTGTGTTTGATCATCCAGGAAAGACCCCCCCCGCCTGAAAAAAATAAACAATGGGCCCAACTGTGCATGCCATTTGGCTTCAATTGAAACCAGTTGGACCCAATAGGTCAGCCAATAGGGCCAATGAATCCGATTGGGTAGTCCATTTGGTTTCCTCAGTTCAAGTAGGGCATACCAATGGGTTCTGCACTTCTAATTGAATTACTCAACTGGCTCGTGACATTCCAATTGCTTTCGACACTCCCAGTCGGAATGCCCACTTGGAACCATCTGATACCAATTGAAGGTCCCAATTGGACCCAGAAGGCCAAATGGAGTGTACATTGCCCAATGGAGTGTACATGCCCTCCAAGGGCCATGAAGGAACCTGAAATAAATAAATAAATAAATAAATAAATAAATAAATAATTTGCTTTCAACTGGAAACTATAAGTGGAAGTTCATGGTGTCCTATATATATATATATATATATATATATATATATATATATATATATATATATATATAGATGCGCGGCGCGAACAGAACCGATGCGAACAGAACCGATGCGCGGCGCGAGGCGAGAAGAAGACGATCGGCAGCTGAAGCAGCAGAACCGACGCTCTGTCTCGTTCACCTCTAGCCAATGAACGTGCCTCTCCTCCCGCCATCGACTGCGCCTCCTTGTCATTGGACGATATGCCCAACGAGCAGTCCAAGGACCCTTGGATCACTTCTCTTGTACGTTATCTTTCAGACCGTTCTGTCGTGCCGGTACCGCGCGCAATCCGCCGTCAGGCTGCCCACTTCACTGTTTATGATGGGATTTTGTACCGCCGAAATTACCTCTCTGATGGGCGCAAATGGCTCCTAGTGATCCCTGGACATTTACGCTCAGAAATATGCGCAGCCTTTCATAGCGACCCGCAAGCTGGTCACGGCGGTGCTTTTAAGACCTACAACCGGCTTCGTCTCCGCTATTACTGGCGCGGCATGTATAACTACGTACGAAAATTCGTCCGTTCCTGCCCCGATTGCCAGCGCCGCAAGCTCGCTCATCACCATTCGACCGGCCCTAGGCAGCCTTTGTCTTGCCCATCCAGGCCATTTGACCGAGTTGGCATTGACCTGTATGGACCACTTCCCTACACTGCTGCAGGAAACCGCTGGGTCATCGTCGCTGTAGACCACCTGACACGGTACGCCGAAACAGCCGCCCTCCCAGCTGCTACGGCGCGGGATGTTGCAGCCTTCCTCTTGCACCATTTCATACTTCGGCACGGAGCCCCGCGTGAACTGTTGAGCGACCGTGGGCGGGTGTTTCTGTCAGACGTAGTTTCATCTCTTCTGCAGCAATGCAACATTACTCGCCGCACCACTACTGCCTATCATCCCCAGACGAACGGCTTGACAGAACGTTTCAATCGAACATTAGGTGACATGTTGTGAATGTACGTCGCGGCAGACCATTCTAACTGGGACGTCGTCCTCCCCTTCGTCACATATGCCTACAACACCGCTACGCAGAGCACTACTGGTTTCTCACCATTCTTCCTTCTATACGGCCGTGAACCATCCTCGCCGCTCGACACTATTCTTCCGTACCATCCTGATTCGTCGGAATCCACAACCGTGTCTGAAGCATCCAGACACGCTGAAGAGTGCCGCCAGCTCGCCCGGTCATTCACGTCTGACGACCAAGGGCGCCAGAAATACCGTTTCGACCTCTCCCATGGCACAGACACTTTTCAGCCCCAATCCCTTGTTTGGCTCCGTGTGCCTTCTGCTGCCCCAGGTCTCTCTACCAAGTTGCTGCCAAAATACCACGGACCCTACCGTGTGCTTGAGCGCACTTCTCCCGTCACTTACATCGTTGAGCCCGTGACGCCATCACCCGATCTCCGACGACGTGGGCGCGAGACCGTTCACGTTTCGCGTTTGAAGCCGTATTACGACCCCTGCGTCCTGTTGACTCCCTAAATCGCCAGGATGGCTCTTTTTCCCCCGGGGGCCAATGTAAAGAGGAAGACGCTTAGCATACGGAGCAACAGAACCGATGCGCGGCGCGAGGCGAGAAGAAGACGATCGGCAGCTGAAGCAGCAGAACCGACGCGCGGCAAAAGCATCAACTGTTCCGGGACCGGACCTGCCCTTGCCCGCTCTAACCGGCCTTAACAACCAGTCATCTCTTGCCAATAAAGGCCGCTACAATATATATATATATATATATATATATATATATAATACAGAACTTTGAAATAATTAACAGCTTGCAAAAGAGATTGTAGCTGCTTAATCTTCTAAATTGTTTTCATCATTTCCACCATCAGCGCGGGCAGTCTTCAATAAGATAACCTCGCTTAACCGCCAACCGCCAATGGCCCCAGCGAGAAGGCCTCCCGATTGAGGTGTATAAGTGAGTGCAAAAGTGTGTTTTGCATATATCTGTTGAGAACTTATGTTGGTATAGAGTGCGACTTTAGTTTTCCTGTGTGATGCAGCCTTTTTGGCCCCGTTTGATTTTCATAAAAACAAGTAATATAATTTCCATTCCCTTGTATAAATGCTAGCAGAGGTCTCGCACCAGTCACAGAAGAAAAGCCAAATAGTTCCAAATGGTATACTATTTTTTTTTTTTTTTTTTGCTGGCCAGTTCAAACCACTTGAGTCGAATAGGTATGCCATCTGAGTTCAATTGGTGGGCCATTTGGTCTGGTTGAGTGGCCAGTTATTTCTAATTGGAAGCGCCAGTTGTGCTTGATTGGTCCAGCCGATTATGTTGCGAAAACAGAACTGGTTTTCGACCAAATGGTTTCAATTAGAAATTTTCTGATTGGAGCAATTGTATTTTTTTTTTACTGGGATGTCACTAAAACGCGAGAATGACTTTCCGCACTTGTCACAAGGCATGCACAGAGAATGTGCTTTGGTCTCGTCGCACTGCAGATGATGCATGCAAAGTTATCTGCCACTGCATACATTAAGCGAGTCGGTTGAAGCCTATCCATAGTTATGGGCGTATCTACAGGCGGGGCTAAACCCTCACTGTCACTAGGAAGGTGTAAATTCGTGTACCTGAAGACCATGTTTCACAACGTATCATGTTTTGAAAGGAAAAAACAGAATAGAGACGCAGCAATCATGTTATTCTTACTGATTTTTCGCTCTAATAAATAAAAATGTGAATACATTTATTCACATTTTTTTTATTTAGTCATTTACAGAGTCGGAATGGGCATCATTGTAGGGGGAAAAAAGAAATATCATGCAATAGAAAGCAGCGTAAAAACGCAATTTTATGAGTAAAAACAATAAGACATTCAACGACATATTCGCACAAAAAAGTGAATATAAAGGGTACAAAAACAGAGAAAAATATTTACAATGCATTTACACAGATACGGATATTATTGCTACAGCTGTATCAGCATTTAGATGAAGCACACAAGACAGAAGGTTACATGGCAGCTAATTAACCAAAAACATTGCTAAAGCATCGTCAGAACAGGACGGCAGTGCGTAGACAATCTCTTCCGGTAAGTTGTTGGACGATTTTAGGAAAATGAAATGCATAAATATATTTATTCGACACAGGCATTCTCGATCTTTTAGGGAGTGGTCAACTCTGGCTGGCCTGTAGGTAGGTTCAAGTGTATGGATTTCCTTCCTTGAACTCGTTGCACCTGTAAACAGATTGTGGAATAGTTTTAACCGTGCATAATAGAACGTCAGTTGAAAGTCAGCGCTGGTTGTGTCTACTTTATATTTTGTCCTGTTTTTCCCGCTGTTGCATATTGGAATTTCAAAAACTTGCCCAAATTTTCGTTACTTTTATAGCATTATCATTTGTGAAATGTCTTTAACTCCGCGAACCAACTAGCTTTGATCACTCGCCGTACTATAGTGCCCGTCATTATTATGTTCTGTGTGCATTCTAAGTTGCTCTTTCCGACACTGTTTTGTTACCTCCCGATTCTTGACCAAATCTCATACAACAACAGTAGCAGCGAAAGGAATTTGAAGTCTTGCCCACCTCAGGTGTGGAGAGGCCGTTGGTTGCAATTACAAATTTCACTACAATCGCTTGTTCCAGGTGACCCCGCAATATTACTCGTTTCTACGGAGATGGCTGTACCTGGCATACTCGTAAAGAATGCCTGATCTCTGACAACTCAGACAATTCCATACTTCATCTCACGAGCTGTTTGCAGCGCTGTGAAAATAGAGTTCTCTCGTCCAGTAAGGACCAAGCAAGGCAACAAATAGTTCCTCAGATATTTGTGCAGTGTTGTGACTAGTCTCCATGCGATTATTGCAATGACTAAAAAAGATAGTTCGGGATGGTGTCTTTCAAGTACAGCGAGCGTTTAATTCGTTGAGTAAATTAGCAGACAAAGTCCGCATAAACACAGCAATGCGGAGTGCTGCTGAAAAGTGGTGCGCCACCATTCGTGCGCTAGCCGAATCGGCCGAGCCTCCGATTTTCTTCCCAGAAATGGAGGCAGCAGTAGTGGGGTAAGGGGAAGAGGATAACGTTTCGTTTCGCGCGGTGTTCTGATTGGCTCATATCGCCGCAGCCTTCACAGCGCTGCAACCAGCTTGTGAGAGGGGGTATACAAGTGAGGAGTGGAGAGTAACATGGGCTAAGGTTGACTGGGGAGAGGATGTGCTTAGAGGGGATGAAGGGAAAAGAGGGTGAGGCGAAGCACAGCAGAGGGCTAAGCGTAGCCAAAGCTACGGCTGTGGGAAGTACGCAGTTACGCACAGGTGCCCCGAGGTGCTGTCGTCGTCTTCGGGTGGTGCGCACGCTCAACCGCGATCTCGTTACCACCCCAAGCAAAGTTACTAGAACTGAAGCAGTTTCGCAGCTTCCCATCCTGGCCAGCAGCGGAAAGGGGCCCCAGTGGAGGTCACGAGAACTAACAACGCTGCAGTCGAGTCTTGCTTCCGGTCGAGCGCTGTCGTCTGCTACTCCCATAGCAAAACACAGGAACGAGAGGCCGAGTAACCGTGCTCGCGGAGCATTTCCTTTTTTAAGTTTTTCGTTTAGCTCAACTCTGCTCGACCGGGAAGAGAAGTGTCTAAATCGTGAGTGTTCTCTGTCAGCTCTGGCTGTGATCCTAAAGTCCGTTTTCATTGCTTATCATTCAGGGCCAAAGAGGTGTTCTTTGAGCTGCTTGAAACCGGTTAATATATCTGCGGTGGTTGTACTGGAGTGCCCAAAAGAAATTTCATTGCGAATTGCATATATATATATATATATATATATATATATATATATATATATATATATATATATATATATATATATATATATATATATATATATATATATATATGTATAAGGTGGAACTGATAAGTTCAACCACGAAAGAATTGCACGGAGGAGCTAATTGAGCTCTAACGGTAAACGGTTGCTGTATACTGCCTGGTAATGCACGCTGTGACCACCCTGAAAATTTCAAAGGTGCAGACAGCTGCAGTTCGTGTAATTGGAATGTGTGCATGAGAGAACTGCCGCTATCACTACTTTAGAGATGGTGCCAATTTATACCGTCATGTTCTTCTTCGAGCTCCCTCGTACTTCTCAATATATAATTTGCGCCCACCCACGGCGCCCACGCTCTTCCTCCAGCGCCGACAAAATCCTTCCGACCTCAGAGCTGACCTGAACAAAGCCCTCCATGCACTCCCTGGCCCCGTCCACACTCACCGGGCGGTATGTTCCTGACCATGCTGCAGTCACAAAAAATGAGCTCACTTATCAGCTAGCCAGCGATTTGCCATTCAGGCACCTGTGATCCTCTGGTCGAGCACTTAACACGAGACGAGGCGCTGGCCTTCAGATGGACTATTTTTAAACAATACCGACAGCTCAAAATTGAACACCCCAACGTCTACCGCGGCAGCATACACTTCTCAGCGTTGACCAAGCCCAATACTTTGTAGAATTGAAACATTCTCAATATCCTCTGTGCCGCTTTTTTATCCGATTACGTTCTGACAACCCCCCCCCCCCCCCCCCCCCCCCCCCCCCATTTCCGAACTGCTCTCTTCACTATGACAATCCAGTTTCTACACCTCTCCTCTCGCGCTGTCCACTCCCTCCGTCTTGTTCCCTCCACTCCTCTTCCGGAATGCCTCACCGTCGTTTGCGCAGCAGGATTAATTGCTCGCGCTGGTCAAGCAAGCTCAGGATATACTGTATTGCCCTCACTGTTCCCTATATCTGCGGAAGGAGGGCGGGACATCTGCGGAGAACAATAAGCACGATTTTCTCTCCCACTGTTCTATTTTGCAAATGTAATTTAAAAATTAAAAAGAAACAGCTTAAGAGTTTGAGAAAGACTTTTAAGGGGTATGAACTTGTATCGAGAAGTTTCTGCCAAAGATCACAGCTCCCCAAGCCTCCGCTTCTGCCTTCGTTCAGAAGTTAGACTCCATGGCATGCGCCTGTGGACAAGGTGTAGCTACATTTTCAGTGATGTAAAGAAACCGCTCAGCAGTTATAACACTTCAAACGAAACAAGAAATCCACACAAGTAGGCGAAACGAAAAACCAATAAACCAGCACTGATACATCTATCTTGAGGCAGTAGTCATACACACCCCTGCTATGCGCTAATCACTGGAAATATTTGTATGGGCTAGGACGCACCCACTGCGCATCTTTATGTTCCCCCATGTACGAGGAAAAGGCATGATGCCCGCATTGATGTGAATGCTGACGCCAAATGCAAGTTTACCTACTCATCATTAATCGATGTTCCATGAAGGTTTTCCTGACCATCAGACCGTAATGTGTGCAGGTGTTTCATCGTTTCCCGGTAACGCCGAAGCGTGCCCGAGCTGTACTCCTGCTTTTGCCACAATTATCCTCAGGTCGCGACTTGCCTTTCAAAGCGTTGGAGGGGAAAGCGTTGGCACCGGTATAGCTTGATTAAAAGCGTCGTCGACTAGTCACGCTACTTACGACGCCACGAGGAATGCGCCGGTAGTGCTTGCGCAGATGGTCAGTTCCATCAGCCGTGTAGTACGTATCTTGCGATACTCGCTACAATCTGTAAGTGGTGCTACGTTATTACTAATATATAACGTTTCTCAGAGATCATTCCCAAGGAACTTAAAGTTCTTAGAGGCAGAAACTGCGTCCACAGTCACCAAGTGCTTTCACGAAGATTGCTGTACATGGCACGCTCCTCGAACAATGTTACTCCCCTTCCCAGTACGCTGCCACGCAATGCTTGCCATCTCCTGCACGTGGATGATATCCTCCAGGCACGGCGGCGAGAAGAGACGCTCGCGAAGGCGTCCCCGTCTGGTGACGTGATCCCAAGGGGAAAGTCCATGCCGGACTCGGAGAGGGCGCTCTCACGCCACGTCGAGGGAAACCGGAATGGTACAGCGACAGCGAGCGCCATTTCATCCTGTCGAAGGACGGAGAGCAGATTTTTTCTTCGTTTGCTTCCTGTCACGTGCCTTTGCACCAGAAGTAAGTTGCAGGCCAGTCACATTTTTCTCTATCCGGCTTTTCCAATCTTGTATTAGTTTATTTATTTGGAACATACTGCCGACGCCTTTCGAGGCTGTTGCAGGATTTGGTTACACACGATTGTTCCAGACATGTCAAAAAAAAAAGCATCGACAAATAGGAAGTTCACACAATAGAAATACCAACATGGGAAGATCGGTAGTCAGCTGGGGAAAAACACATGTTGTAATATTATGTAATACAATATCCGTATGGAAAATAAGACTTCTCAAAAAGTGGTACATGCAATGGCAGTACGTAATGGTTCAAATAAACAATTATCACAGCTTCGAAAGAAGACTGGTCAGAGATTCAGAACTAACAACATTCCCGCGTAATGTATTCCACTTACTGATCACTTGAGGGGAATATGAATAACGAATGGTGTCAGTATGAAATTTATACTCAGCTAAATGCTGTGAATGTGTTGTTCTGGTATTTCTCCCCGTAAACGATTCACTCTCCCCACTCACGCTGGCAGTTGCCTGAACAATTATTCTGAAGTATAGTAAGCTGTACGTGATCCACTACCAAAATCTTTCAATAGCCTAACGGTTGGAATAACAAATACTTAAAAATTATAGCTGCGTACATCCACTTCCGCTACCACAGGCATCGTGGTCCTCGAGCGCGCCCTGATAGCACGAACAACCCCAGTGGTTCAAGAAAAATATTAGTCAACGTCAGAGCTGTTAGAGTGCGAAGCCCGATATGAATGCGAGCATCCGTCGCACTTAGACATCGTTCCTGCTGTCATGTGCTAGTGTACAAAGGCTGAGCCGTTGTCTTCAATAGACGGCTAACACCACACAATCTCTTGTCCTTCACCTCTCGCCGACGTCACCATTTTACCAGTCAGCGCCATCTTGAACTTGTTCATTGGAAATAAGTTTTTATTTCATGTCGTTTCCCTAGATAAACATTAAAAAGCGAAGTGCGCCGACGCTATTCAGTTATAAATCGAGCGAGAACGTCACTGTTCCGCAACGCTTTGTGGCTGTTCTCGTTACACACTGTTCCCAATTTGCCGCCGCGGTGGCTCAGTCATTATGACGCTCGCCTGCCGACCCAAACGACGCGGGTTCGATCCCGGCCACGACGGTCGAATTTTGATGGAGGCGAAACAATTTTGATCGAGGGCCGTGTACTGTGCGATGTCAGCGCACGTTAAAGAACCCCAGGTGGCCGAAATTTCCGGACCCCTTCACTACGGCGTCCCTCATAGCCTCAGTAACTTTGGGACGGTAAATACCCATAAACCATAAACCAAACGATAAACCTGTTCCCATTTTATTGTTCTCACCTTCAAAAACAACGAAGTTGTTGTTGTTGTTGTTGCCTTGGTGGCATGGCACATACCCACAACGAAGTTACCACAGCTCGTAGATGCTGTATATGTCGTTATATCCTTTTTTTCTTCTACATCAGGCCTCCTAGATAGCAAAAACCTCACACATGATGAAGGAATGACTCGGTAAAGTCCCAAACTCACAGTATAAAACAATACATTATCTTTCAAAGAAATGTTTATGCATCTGTCGCGCACAAAAACTTGGGTTCCTCGATCCATGCACACTAGAGCAGCTCAACGTGCTGTCAACCCAAAATTCTAAAAAAAAACTAACATTTAGTCCAACTGCTAGGCGTTTGATCAGCGCTAGCTGGTTCAGAAAATGATTGAAGGAATGATAACCTTATGTATAACTACTTGCGTGATGGTTGCTGTGATGGTGACAGTGGATTCCATAATGGTTGACTATCAAATTAATAATTTGTATACGCTGTCAATTCAGTCACAGCGTATATTGGCTCAGTTCATGTTCCGTTTCTCTAATTTTGATTATGCATGCGTTGTGGTCAGGGAATGCGTGCATGTGGGCGTAAGCGCCTGCTGAAGTCCAGATCTATGCAGATTTTTCATGCTCTCGAATGCGTTGGATTCGTGCTGTGAGCGAGGTCCTCTGATCGCAAGTTGACGACTAACTGCTAGTGCTTCCTGACGCCGACGCTGAAGTCGCCCGCAAGGATGACTGGCGAAAAGCAATCGAAACATGGGAGAGGGAGGCGAGGGGGTGATGAATTACCGGCTATTTTTTCTGAGAGGCATTTCGAGGCGTTAGGCGGGGGCTTGTTACGACCGCGCGACCCATCTGATGATGTGAAAGCTAGCACAAGGTGCGGGCTGCATTTACATGTGGGTTTGTGACTGCGGTCGGAGAAGCGCGCCCCGCTAAACGGCGACAAAGCAGAGCTAGGCACAAGTACCCTCTCGGCGGACGGGCGTGAAACAGGGGCAGATAAGGTCTAACAGCCAGTACGTCAAGAATTTGACATTATGAGTTTTAGTAATGGTCGATGTACTCACCGTCGGACGTTTTTTCGGGCGAGTTGGTTCATTTTCGCGAAAGGTTAGTAACTGCGCAACGAAACCAGGACAGGAGGTAAAGAAACGAACACGGCACCACGGACGCAGCATTCCTTTATTTACCTCTTGTCCTCGTCCTCTTTCGCAGTTTGTGACATTGTGACTCTTTGTCGCACTGCGAGATTATGAACTCGTACTTCGCGTCTTCCGTAAAGATGCGAGACCCAAATGCTGTGCTTGTGTCCCACATTCACTTCGAACTTTCGTGTTGCCCGTTAATTTTCCACCACGTTCCTGCATTGTTAATGGCAGTGCTTATATAAATGTAAAACAGGAGGATTTGAATGGTTTTGTCTCTCTATAGAAGACACTCAGAACACCTCCTGTTTCTTCATCTCACATTCCTGAAAGCCCCGTCAAAGAAATAGAAACCACAACATCCACAGTTGCCAACCTTTTACTCCATGCCACCAGTTCAAAACTACATCGTGACTGCCACCGCATGGCGTTATGCTCTACACAGTGGTCGGAAAGCGCGGACGCCTTATACGTCGCTGCCGGGAGTGCTCCACGCGGACATGTTCATCGCGGTCACTCTTATGGACGAAGAGTACACCACAGAAGCCGCATTAAAAATTGCCGCCAGTGCGGTGGAAGGTCTTGTGTGCTGTTGCAGCTGCCGCACTGGCGAACTCTGCGCCGCACTCTGAGCATAGGCGCTCCCCGAGGTGAGTACCAATGTGGAGAGCCATGGTACTCTGGCTCCTCCAGCGATGCGGACACATGCGGCACAAGGCATCGTTCGAAAGAATGTTTTCGGCACCGTGCCTAAACACGGCATGGGCCAGCAGTCTACTTTTAAGGTTGAACCTTCGTTGGCATTTGCGGCATTGATGAAGAGATGGCTCCCCCTCCACAAAGATTCGTTGTCCTGCACGGAGAAGAAATATGGTTGATTAGTCGTACGGTCTGCAGGGTTGCTTTTATTCGTGGCCACTCAATGCCGCCTGCCGCAGTTCACACAGGTACTATAGTCGGATACAACTCAAGAACGATGCGGCAGATGCCCCTCAAATGAGGCCCTCCAGCCAATGGCGTCCACCGTTTTCCGTGACGCTGCGGTTCATCCGATTTAGCCCTGGCGAATCTTCTTTCAGCTGACACCCCCTGCGATGTCACTCTAGCAGGACGACTGGTGTTAATCTTGACCTCATGACAATCGGTCGACGCCATTGGCTGAATGGTCTGCTTTGAGAGGCAAACCTGCCGCTTCATTCCTGAGTTGTATGTGACTATAGGTTGCAGGTCCCTTTCACGACTTTAAGCGTACCAGCCCTTTTTCCCTCGTAAAGTGGCACGACGATCGACTGTGGCAGGTGTCAGGTTATGACGCAGTGACGGAATGATCTTTGCCGTACTCGCGGCAACAACCATTACCATCACTGCGTCATGACCTGGGACCTCTTATACTCGATCGTCGTGCCACTTTAATGAATACACAGTGGATTCGAACTATTCCAAGCTTTTTTTCTTGAAATATACTGTTTTCTCCTTAAAACCGGCTCCCAGGACCCAGTAACTGTGCAGTTACCGGACACCACTTTCCGATGTTGTCTTTATAATAAATCGATACTTAAGCCTTCGCATAACTTCTTCAAGCAAAGTGTTCGGAAACCTGCCTCCGGCATCTGCTCTGCGCATATCCAGGCGTGAAAAGGCCCAGAAGAACGGTCCTCCCTCGAGGCCATACGAGGCAACCGCTGTAGCCTATGCCCTTTTTAATACGTAAATCTGATCCAGAACCTGCACGCCAGGTGTACTAACGTATTTTTTCCAGCTCAGCGCACCACTACTGCGGCGTCCACACTCGCGGCAACGCTTTTGCGGCAGCACATGACAGGTCGCCTGGCTAATATTCCAGGAACGAGCATTCCCGAATAACAATAGAGACCATCCATTTCTTTAAATCATGCCTTTCTTTCCATGGATTATACACTGCATGCATGTCCGCGCAGGTTGGAGAAGAGGTTATTCGTTTTGCGTCCAGGTGAACATGCTAGATTAGGAAGATGCCGAAGGAGCAGACGAAGAAGAGAGCCTCGACAGAATGAAGGGACTTCGCAAGGGCAGTCGTTGGGGGCACTCTTCTGCAGAAAGTTGCACCCACTGTTCTGAGCGTCTATGTGCAGTTTTTCCCGCTTTTACATCGGCAGCGCGGACACCCATGATGAAGTCTCTTCAAAACACTAAGGTTAACCGTGCAAAGGATGTCGTACATCAAAGCGCCGAAGTAGGACTCTTGATGAAATGTCTATTCAATAAGTATGTTGTAAAGCTTAAGCAAAGCACGCTGCTGGGCTAGTTGGTGGTGCATAATTACAAAAACATGGAAGGTGAAAAAAAAGATGACAAAGGACGACAAACAAGGATAAACGCCTGGAAACATCCAATCCTTTTTTTGCGCTAAGTTCTCCTAGACACTCTAAAGGACTAGCCAGTAGCCACCCATCGGAATACTGCTTCCAGCCGTTGTATAGAACATAGGTGAATACAATTCACGAGGCTTGTCGAGTCCGCAATACAGTTTCTTTCTTTGTGAACTACAGAACGAGCCGCGGCTTGTGCATAGCCTCTACACAGACTACGTGAAAAAAAAAAGAGAACAAAACGCAATCACAGTTCGAGAAGCGCAATTGTTGATATAATGAATGCAGCCCATAATTCCGCACTCGGAAAGTGAACCCGGCCTCATCAGAAGTGAGCCTGTGCAACAAGGGTAGGCCATTAATAATTATTAACGAGAAGCTTTTAGCGAAAAACATCAAGACGCGCTTGCAGGGCCCTTAGAAATATTAGATAGCCTGCCGTCCGCGCGGAGCATACCTTCAGAACCACTTGGCTGCGCCTTGGGTGAATGCGCAGGGGGCACGGCACGCATTCGGAACGGTGTGCCTGCAGCGGTGGTCGTGCTATGCCTGCTGTGGCTACGCAATTGTTGCGCGCTGCTTCTTCGTCGCGATCCCGGAACACTGGTGTTTTTTGTCAAATCCGTAAATGTTGACTTGTGTGTGCGTTGGTGTGTGTGTTCTTATAGATGTGTGATCGCGTCATGTCAACACAACGTGACAAGTGCGACAGCACGTGTTTCGTGTCGGGATGCAAGAGCGGCTACTCTTCCTGCAAGGTGATATGTTCTCTGTTCAGGACACCAAAGAATGCAGAGAAGAGACAACATCAAGCGTGGCGACAGAGTGCTCGACGAGGCTAGTGTCGTTTGCGAGCGACACTTCGAACCCTGCTTTATTGAGCGAAGTTTTAAGACTGTGATTCAGGGTAAGGTAGTTGAAATTCCCCGGGATGCGCCGCAACTCGCGAAGGATGCTGTTCCCACGCTGTTTCTTCACGCCCCAAAGTATATCTCGAAACCCCTGACTCGGAAGAGGAAGGAAAGAAACTTCTGCGAGCAGAAACAGTCGCCGGGAGTAAGATTACCACCTGAGAAAAAAAAAAAGCGCATCGATCCTGAAGCACCAGTGGAGGTGGTTGAAGAACCTATCGGCGGTTGATCGGGTGAACTGATTCAGCTCCGGGAATGCAGAGAGCTGGAACCACCACCACCTTGGACGAATATTGACCTTTCGGATGCTCAGCAAGTAACATTCGCACAGTGCCACTCAAAGGGGGACGGCTCTCAGGACGCGTTATACGTAAGTCTACGAGTTCTGCTCCGTCGCAGTGATTCAGATGTCACTGCCATGAAGGCTACTGTGTATATTCGAGGAAAAAAATTGAAGGAGCGATACGTCATGTCCATAGAAGAGGCAATAAATCTTCAGAACATTGCGAAACTCAGCTTGTGCGCTGGCTGCCGATTGAAGCCCATCAGGAAATCCTTTACATCTTCAAATGCAGCATACATAGCTTGCAAATGCTTGCGAAATTTAACTCAAAACACCGTGTCAAGGAGGAAGAAATCAAGTGTGCCGTGTGTAAAGAAGACGAAGACTTCAAAATCTCGGAGAGTGCGTCGAATGAAGTATAACGCGGCAAAGCTGCTAAAAGCTCTAGATTCAATGAAAAATGAAAATGGACTGCTTTCAAGACCAGAGTTTGAAAGAAGGGTTAGTGGCCTTCCTCCTAAGAGCAGCTGGCTGTAAGAACTTGTTTTGAGGCAGCCAAACGCAAGTCAGCGAAAGGGATGGCATATTCTAATGAGTGACTATTTGAATGTATTCTGATGCGAATGAATAGACCTAATCTGTATGAACATACACGACGACACAACACCCTGGCTCTTCCATGTCGAACATGCTTACAAAAGTGGATGCACATCTTCAAGACTGGATTTGGTTTTAACCCAAATATGTTTATGCTTTATCCGAGAAGTATAAACATATGGATGAGTTCTCACGCAAAGGAAGCATCGTTTTTGATGAAATTAAAATCTCAGCCGCTGCGGTGGCTCATTGGCTATGGTGCTCGGCGGCTGACCCGAAAGACGCGGGTTCGATCCCGGCGCGCCGGCTAGAATTTTTTTTAAGGAGAAATTCTAGAGGCCCGTGTACTGTGCGATGTCAGTGCACGTTAAAGAACCCCAGGTGGTCGAAATTTCCGGAGCCCTCCACTACGGCGTCTCTCATAGCCTTAGTCGCTTTGGGACGTTAAACCCCAATAAACTAAACGAAACTGAAATTAAAATCTCGGAGCACCTTGATGTGAAACCAACTGGCAAGTTGTTTTTAAGCAAGCTTTAAATGAAATATGTGGCGACTCTGTTTTTGTGTACTGTACTTTACTTGTAATTCTACAGGTGAGCTAGAAGGATTCGTTGATCTTGCTCAGTTCCCCCCTGATTCCCAAAAGGACCAACTCTCTGACCATCGCATGATAGTCCTGTTCCAGCCTTCCCAGGGTAATTTATTTTTCTGACATATTGGTTGGGTTGGTCGCTTTACTGGTAAAGCACTGTGCTTGTGGAAAAAGTGAATCTGCTGTGTTATCTTTCTAGGCAAGTGGACACAAATCCTTGGGATTTTATCACGTGGCAATTTCAAGGCGGATACCTTAGCAAAGATCATCACTGAGGCGACAATTCTTTGCGAGAGGACTGGATTCTTCATTGACTATGTCACGTAGGATGAAGCAAGCTGGAATATATCAATGTGGAAGCCTTTTGGCATTCTATGTAACTTCTGTACTGAATATAATTGCAAATTTTTGTCTTAAGGTTATTCGGGCGGTTATGGTTGTTCAAAGCATTCACTTAAAGCGTTGCCTCATTGCCTTGCAGGTGCGGGCACAGGCACACGGTGCAAGGCGCCACAGCCTGCAAGCTCTACGCGTCATCTGCACTTTCTGTCAGATTTTCCCCATCTGGTGCATTTGTAGGCAAAGGTTTTGCCACACCTGAGGTTCGGGTGCACGTTTAACCGATCCGAGAAGCTTGGAAAATGGACAGCCAGAGTGTTTCGCTTAAACCCGTGCCAAAGGTCACCAGCACGCACCTGAATCCTAATTCATTTGAGAAAATGAGAGTCGCTCCAGCATTCCAGCTATTTAGTGGTGGTGTAATTGAGGTCTTTTTATTCATCGCACCCAGTTAGGGCGCTGTTATCGCTTCGTGGAAGCAAGTGAATCTTTTGTAAAAAGAATGAATAAGCTAATCAGGACAATGACTGCATGTGTGCCAAAAGCAGCGTTATAGCCGCAGTCACCGAACTTTACATTTCTAAAAGAGTTCCTGGAACACCTAGCCGAGCGGGAAGATGACGCAAAGGCCACAGTCGGTGGGTTTGAGCTCCAGCACAGCAGAGGGACTCCGTGGTTCAATCGAGAGCACACTTAGTTTTGTTGCATATCTCGGCGCACTTGATTTTAAGTATCTGACGGCAAACTTTAGCCAAGACAGGCTTGAAAGCGTATTTAGTATCGTTCGGCAGTCGTCAGGAACTAATGACCATCTTAATGCTGCTCAGTTTTTGGTTACTGTTAATGCTCTCGCGTTTTAATATCTTGCCAAACCACCCCCATCGTGAAACTGCACCGGAAGTGGTCACTTCATTAGTTTCGATACCCAAGGAAGAGCCATGCAGTGAGAATATCTTAGCTATTCTCGATAGTCTTACTGATACAGGAGCTCCCAATGATGCAGAAATTGAATTGGTCTCTTGAGCTGCACGTACAAGTATTCCGTCTGACCACAGTGCTTGTGTGAGAGAGAAAAGCTGCGAGATACTGATTTGTTACATCTCGGACTACATAGCTAGAAAAGCACTGAAAAAAGCCAGTGCATACACTGTGCATCAGCTTTGACGGCTGAAAAAGCAGCGGCTACAGAAAATGGTCAAGCTGCAGCTGTCACTGCAATCTTTGTTAATGGTGACTTAATGTATCCCCCTGGCCCCTTGAAGAAAATTATCATCGTCCTTGAAGACAGCCTCACGACTTATTTTAGTCTGAATAAGTTGCACGAGGAGAGCATTATTAATCTCGCTGATTTTTTACACATGTACATTTTCTGTCGCTGCCCTGCGTGAAAAGTGGACGTGAAATTGCTAACGGCATTATCATATTCTATATTCTTCTTCGGCTATGCTTCTACGCGAATTCAATCAACGTTGAGAGGGCTTCCAAGAAGGAGCAGCTGAAGCTGTTAGAGATGTGGTGATGCCAGTGGGTGGTGCCAGCAGATTTGGGCAGCTTGACACCGAGTGCAGAGTCATTGTTTAACAACCGTTTTTGTTTGGTTGCATGCATTAGTGATCCTTGTCCTTCGGTATATTTTCCCTGACAGCAGGTGGGATCTACAGTGAATGCGCTAATAATGCTATTTTACCAAGCGCGGAATGCAAAGAAACTACATGGAATGCATTTTGTGTTCTTTACGTCGGTAACTCGGTCGCCTAAGTAGTAAGGAATGCGTGTCCGCAGTTTGCCTCAATCACGTTGTGATTTATGGGGTTCAGGTTCTCACCTTGCGTGCTTTAATTCTGCGTGCATCTAGAAGTTTCCAGGGTTCAATCTGTATTCTAACTTCATTCAAACCGCGTAGAAGTTGAGATATTAATAGCACCAATGAAAATGCCGCTGTCAGTAGCGCTCTGTTGCACACGCACGGTCGTCGGGTGAAGTATTGTATAGGGTAAGGTTCTTGATGCAAGGGCATTTTTATTTATTTAAATTCCTCAGAAAACGGTAGTACAAAACTACACTGCAGCAGTATTCCGGGAGGAGAATAGGGCACAAGAATAAGCGGGTTCTTTTCGCCATCGGCTCGGGAGTACGCGCACAAAATTTGTTCCCAAGAAAAAAAAACGTTTGCGTCGCTACGACGATAACTGAAGTGGGCATTAATATACCACGACTCATCTAAAATTAGATTTAAAAAAAGTGCACTCGCATGCGCAAGGCATGCGCTAACGCTCAGCGAATTCGTTTCGCTAAGCAAAAAATTACCGAAGACACTCTGGAAATTCTAAAGTGTGCTGGCGAAAGCCTCGCCTGTTCTGCCTCTCTTGCTTACGCATCAGGTGACATGTTCAGTCGGCGCATACACATTCGCTCGTTGTTCTTCTGACGTTTGGTGTTTGGGGAATCGGGCGTCCGCTGCCGCTTCCCCGAAACGCTTGGCGCGGAATCACTAGGCCGCTTCGGAGCTATGCGTCTCACTTACTCGGCTGCAACGCGACGTCTGGCGAAGCAGCGGCGGTGCAGCTGCCACCGCCGACGCGCGAGCTCTCGTTCTACCGCTACTGTGTGACGTCATGGTTGCTGTGCACAGCTGCGCCCACCACCGGCGCGCCGGTTGCTGAGGAGGAAAGGAGGTTGCGCCGCTGCGCTGAGGAGAGGCCACAGTTGGCACGATTCTTGCGCACGGACGGACACCGCGAGTATGAGCCATAAAAGGCTTTCGCCTTAAAACGCGCGCGTCTACTGCAGACACCTTGGGTGGCATGGCACACCGTTTGCTCGACCGCCCCTGCGGCGATCATTCAGCAGCAGCCTCCGCCGCCGCCGGCGTACGCTATACTAGCAAGTATCTCTAGGTAACCTACGCTTGGTCATCGTGCGGTTGAATACGGTCAGCCGTCAGGGCAACGCGCGCTGCAACCTTATCAAGCGTGCAGAGTGATTCTCGTTGATCAGTCATACGCTGAATCGGAATAAGTATGATAGATATCTCAAGTATCTATACACTGAAAAGGGTCAACTGCTTGTGGGGGTGAAACATCGGCACCGCTATCGGCCGCGGCTGAAATGCGATGAAGGGGCGCCCTGGCTCAGCTCGAAGCTCGTGCCCGGCGCGCGAGCACAGAGCGAGGTGGTCTGCCAAGACGTTTCATTCAAAGCGCGTCTTCCGCTTTTCCTGATGGTAGTATCAACAGGGACGCGAGACCATGAAACAAAGGTGGTTGTATTGGTAAAACACCGACATGTTACCGGAGAACAAGCACAGATGCGCCTTGAACAGCAGGTCTTGGCCAACCAGCTCGCTCTGTGCGCGTGCAGCAAGCGCGAGCTTCGAGCTGAGCCAGGGCGCCGCTTCGTCGTCTTTCAGCAGCGGCCGGTCGTGGAAGCGATGTTGCTACTACACATAATTAGTTTTTTTTTTGCTGCTTTCCTCTCTATCTGTGTTATATATACTTAATGATCATCCGTTAATTACGCCGAATTCCGCACGCGCCATGACAGGAGAATGGAGCGTGTATACATGAATGGGTTGAACACTGCATTCATCTTCCCTTACTTGAGCGAGATTCGTCCATGCTGAAACTGCAGTCTTCCCTTCGTGCGGAGTGATTGCAAAGAACTAGTCCTATCGTACGAACGGGCGCGGTTAGTTTGAAACTTTGTTTTCCGAAGCTAAACACACGCTTAGCGACCGAATGGGACCTTCACGTTCTGATGGCTGCTGATGGCTGGCGAGAGAGAGAGCCGGGACTTACCTTTTCTGGGGAGACATCCCAGTCGAAATTGTCGCGGGCCTCCTTGTGCGTGGCTGCAGCCTCGGCCCAAGAAGGCTGCTCGTCGATGGAAACCGCGGCGGTACTACGCTGGTCCATGTCTGTCTTTTGTCCTCTCTGGCGATGAGGGCACAACTCGGAGCTTTGCAGTGGTCAGCGAGATTGGTGGGGAGGACTAATGGCGGCACGTGAACGGCACGAGCGAAAGACGCCGGCGGTGCGCGGCACGTGGACGGTACGGTGCAGCTCGCGGAAGATTTTTAAAAACGAATGAGAAATGCCACATGAGCGAAGTGGAAGTGAAGGCGCCCGAGCGAACGTGCGCAAAATGTCCCATAATCGTCAATTTTGCTTGGTTAACAAGCGTTTATTAATACTTGCTGTGGGCTAGGTAGTGCATATTTAAGTAAAAAGACACAGCGGATGCGAGTGAATATAAGGCGAAGAATCAAGAGGGAGAGGAGCAACCACACATCACTGTAGGGTTCGCCATTTTCCGCATTATTGTAAAGCCTGCGGTGAAAAAGACGACAGCATGTGGAAAGCGAGGCTGCAAGAAACTATAAGATCTTAAACAGGCGTAAGTACAAGATAGCTCGTGAACTGGTCGAGACATTCTATATCAAAGGAAACGAGTAGTCAGTGTAGAAACATGATATTGTAGCGTGCAACGCCAAAAAAGAACACCAGCGCAGAGACGGAAAACCTGCGGCGGTCCCTCAGTGGTCTATCGGCGGTCCCTCAATGATGACGTTTTTTTTGTTTTTTTTTATCTGGATAGGGTCTTAGCGCGAGCGAAACAAGGACTTACCGACGAGAACAAACTTCCACTTTGCTCCAATAATAACAACCGTTTATTAGCACGCGGAACACCGGCTCTGCGCTGGAGGTTTGACAGGTGAACAGGTTTAGAATACCGTATACCTTCCAGCTAGCACTTATAGCGTAATTTCTGGAAAGACAAAGGCGAGGTCTTGGCTGGAGACGGTGGTCATGCTGCAGCCTCGCCGAGGTCTATGAAACCAGTTCCCGCACAGGATGCTTGCCAAGTCCTGTGCACTGTGGCGAACGAGGTGGTGGTCTTCCGCACGTCTGGCATTGGCACACTCCTCGCCGCTTTCGCTGCAGGTGCGCTGACAAAATGGCCTGCAGGATGCATGACCATCGCGTTCAGTGGCATGCAGCGTTGCCCACAGTGTGGACACAGCAGCATTGTGGCCCAGCCGCCTGTGGTGGTGGCGGTGGTGACGATGGCGGCCCGCGAAACAATCCTGAGTCCTGCACGAGGGAAAGATCTGTTATATATTTTTTCTTTCTTCTTGAGTCGTGCGTTTGCGCTGTCTCCTCCCTTACACTTGCGAAACACTTTCAGATCAGCCGAAATAAGCAAACGGTACCTCAGAGACCCGAAAGATACGGGTTCGATCCCGGCCGCGGCGGTAGCTTTTCGATGGAGGCGAAATGCTAGAGGCGCGTGTACTGTACGATGTCGGTCCACGTTAAGGATGCCCAGGTGGCCGAAATTATCTGGAGCCCTTCACTACGGCGTCTCTCATAGCCTGAGTCGCTTTGAAACGTTAGTCACACCCCATAAAAACAAAACCAGTGAACTCTTACGAAAAAGGTCGGAGAATTCAGTAAGCATCCAGATACTAGTCTCAAAAACCACTACCTTCTCGCATGGTTCCAAGGGCGTCCGCAGAATTTTTTGCAGGGGGGGGGCCCCGTTGGTGCCCCGGGGGGGGGGGGGGGGGGGGGGTATGTTCGTAGCAAAAAGGCGCTATTTGCGGAGTAAATTTATTTATTTATATATAAATAAAAATTAAACAAAATGCACACATGAAAGAAAAATTACAAACAGCAAATTAAAGCGCGGCTAGGAGAGGTACATTGGAGTTTATCAACGAAGAAACAACTAAAATTAATAAAAAATGCAAAAAGATGCTATATCACTTCGTGGAGAAGAGTGCTCAGTCTTCCTGCATACGGGTTCTCGACTCACCCGGATTGATGACCAGCACACAGCACAATATGTTCGCAAACACGCAACTACAGTCACTCAGTCAGTCTTCCTTGAACAGCAACTGTAGGCGCCTCGGATTTTTCTGGGCGAATTGCGTAATTACACGTGTGATAAATTCACTTCTGTGCTTCATTACACGCTCTCGGTGCACACTCATCATACACATTGATTGGAAAAACTGTTGAACGCGTACGTTGAAAACAAAAGATGACTATATATACAACGAAAACTTATTTACAAGATAAATGCACGCTCGCAGCTTCATACACCTCGCTCCATCTTGCTTGCGCATCCGCACAGTCGAGCAACCCCACACACACTGCTCGCCGCTCGTCGTTTTCTCGTCCGCTGTCTTGGTTGTTCTCAGCTTCGCTGACAACCGGCCACTAAAAACACCCAAGCACAAACACAGAGGCGCGCACACGTGCGAGGGCTTACTTGCCGCAGTATCCCCGAATGCGCACTTTGGGGGTGAAAGGAACGCCGCGCAACTTCCGAGGGGAAGGGACACTCGCCACTCCGGTCGGAAAATTTGTTTTTGTGTTTTTATGGGGTTCAGAGCCCCAAAACGACTCAGGCTATGAGGGATGGAGTAGTACAGAGTTCCGGGTAATGTCGACCACCTGGGTCTCTTTACCATGCACTGACACGCACAGCACATGGGCGCTGTTGTGATTTGAGGCCCAGCCAGAGGTGACAGGCGAGCCAGGCAGGCGCCATCGGGCTGCGTTGACCAAAGGCGCTGGTTTTCACAGAAGACGCAAAGAACGCTGGTGTGGGGGCGCCTCGGGAGACTGCGTCGCCGTGAACAAAAGCAGCTAATCCCCTTTGCCGGAGATTCTGAAAGCGGCGCTTCTACCGAACTGCGCTACACGTGGATCGGAGGAGACAGCGAGCGGCGGCGGCGCCAACTCATCGCCCGCTTGCCCCTGAGCAGCCCGACAAAGCGGGGGTGGACACGGCTGATTTGTCCTTCCCTCCTTAAGAATTCATCGGTGACCGGCGTAACGACATAGGCGAAAACAAGATGCCCCGTGCACTGTCTGCCTCCGTGTCGCTATCTCTCTAGAGATCAAAGAAACAGACACCCATCTCAAGGCGGCTCGAAACACATGCTCGCCGGTGCCGCTGTATGTCTGGAACAGGTCGCCCTTCAGTAGAGCTAACGATGGCGTGGTTTGAAAACGGCGGAACGACGCACGCCAGGACGCGGCATTTCGCAGATGTGACCATGCGGGGCTGCTTTTACCCTTTTGACTGAGCGCACCACCGCCCCTGGTGTGCGGCCATCACTCACGGTTCGAGTGAGTGATTTTCCAGGGGGGTGCAACCGCCCCCCCTTGCCCCCCCCCCCCCCCCCCCCCCCCCTCCGGACGCCCATGATTCGCATAACATTTTGAGTGATGCCTTCATTGATCAAGATTGTGTTCATATATGTGCTAAGACGCTTGTCCGCCTGAACAAAGAAATCCGAATCAAAACCTGGCTGCATCCTGTGACCATCTTCAGATTAGAAGACGGTGGCGCTGATTCTCAAATGAAACTCCATGGTCCCACGAGGTTTTATTTTTTTTTCGCGTTCTCGGCACTCTTGAGCAGCTTACTTGGTACATGAGCGTATTGTAGGAGGTTTCCGCCATGAAGGAAAGAAACGGTACCTCTAAATCGTGGAAAAGCCAACACGTGGTTTTTGACAGCGCAGTGAATGCGACGGAGAGCGAACTGTTTCATTACGCGACAGCGTACACAGCTCGTTCGGTGGAAAAGCCGTCAGCCTTCTTATTGGCTGTCGGCACCACGCGTAGGAGAAAATCGTATCATGCCAACCGTTTGCGGCAGATTTTCGGATGACCTGATGCGATTAAGCGTTTCGTTTGGTTCATGGCGTTTAACGTCCCAAAGCGACTCAGGTTATGAGAGACGCCGTAGTGAAGGTCTCCGAAAATTTCGACCACCTGGGGTTCTTTAACGCGCACTGACATCGCACAGTACACGGGCCTCTAGAATTTCTCCTCCAAAGAAATTCTAGCCGCCGCGACCGGGATCGAACCCGCGTCTTTTAATTGGGTCAGCAGCCGAGCGCCAGAACCACTGAGCCACCGCGGCGGCGATTAAGCGTTACGTGCAGCATAAACTTACTTAGAGCCTAGCTCCTGCTTATCATGCGTGGTTCGGGTGTCCACCAAGACAAGTGACACTGTAACTTAGTGATTTCCTTTCCCCGAAAAAACAATTTTCGATTTGTCCAACGGGCAAGGCGTCGCGCTGATGCATGTACTCCATGGCCGCGGTGCAAGAACCTGTCGCGTTCCATTCTTAAAGGCGAAGCTTAAGCGCTCAAAATTTTTAACACATTATTAATAAAATAACAAAGGAAGGAAAAGATGTGGATAGCTGCGTCATCTACCGTCGAAACCTGAAGCACCTTTGGTGCGGCTAGCGTGACCGAAAGGACAGGTTGAGGATAGGGAGAAAGAAAGTGAGGAGCGATAGCAAAAAGAGATAAAGGGAAGGCGACAATGTACACTATGTACAAATAAAAATGTGCAAAACAAACTGTTTCTCCTTCTTTGTATTTTGCTACAGTCGTACCGCGGCCCACTACTACGCCATCACCATCATCAGCGCTAGCCGAAGCCCGAGAACATAATCCAAGGCGATCCGCGGTTGACTGGCGCCAATCAAACTGTATTGAAAGTTCACCTTTGGCGTTCATTTTTCAGCGTTTCTACGTGCGTGTCATCATTTGAGTCCGAAAGATCAAACGTGGTGAGAGAAGTAACCGGCGAGCTGACTGCGTAAACGTCATGACAGATGCTTTTTCTTGCCAGTGGTATTGTTTCTGTGTTCGTGGGTGATTTTTCGGCGTCAAATACGTAAATGTTACCAGGACCCCGACGCCGCCAAGAGCGTGCCCAAACAGAGATTAGGAATATGTCACACGCGTACCTGTGAGTTCGACCACCTCAAGCAGCAGCTAGCGAAGCCTCGGTTGCACTTATGCCATGCCATAATCAAAGAAGATCACCTTGTATCAGATGCTGCTTTCTTTTGGTGCAGTTTCATAGCTTTCTGAACGAACTGTGTAAAGTGCATGGCAGTTTAAACACTTGTCAGATGTCGAACATATGTTGTGGCTTTCAGGTCACATTGGGCACAGTTTGGATGAAGGGAGCAATCACAACGTGCCCTCTCGTTCTCTTGTGCGTGGACATGCTTCAGTAATTGAATTGGGGCAGTTTTTTCTGTTTTTTTTTTTTGCTGCTGTCTTAAATGAACCACGCGCTAAGAATCGCCTACGCATTGTGCTTCATGTGGCAACATGCAGGTGACGTGGTGCAGAATGATAGTCATGGCTTGGGTAGATCTGTTTTTTTGTCATGATTATTGAAATGGTACCAAAAGACTAATATTATGGCCTACCCACATTGCAGTGATCACAGCATAAATATTTGCCAAGTTAGCATCCAAGATAGCATTTCATAGGTAACTGAATGGTCAAGGTGACTTTATTAAGCACTGTTGAATCATTTTGATATATAGGGTCATTGGTGACAAGGCACTTCCAGTTATCTGTTCAATTTGCAGGCTTCTCACAGTGTGTATAGCAGAGATTTTCAGCCAGGATGTTCATGACTGTTGCGCCCTGTAAAATGCATGTCTTCATTGAAAACATGTTAATTTTTTTGTGGGCTTTTAAAGGCCACAAAAGGCTTTTAAAGGCCACACAGTAAACGTGTACACATTTTTCAACCCAGTACTGCTTTACCAATATTTTGAAAAGCCATGAGAGAGAGTGTATTGAAGCATTCTTAATGACGCTATCAAAATACATGCAACGTCTGTGCTGCCCATCTGTTTTCGTTCGTTTATTTGTGAAATTGAAAAAATAAAGTAGTTTGCTTATATTCTCCAGTAATGGCATAGGTCTAGTCAGAGTGGAGTGAAAAATCATTTGAACTGAATTTAAGAATGTTGTTAGAGCTCTGTTCACTTCAGTAAGACAGTAAGTTGAGCTAGTTGGTACGTATTCACTGTGAATAACAGTGCAGAGACAGGTTACAAAGGAAGCAGACAGGACTGGCACTGACTAACAACTGCAGTTTATTAGAAATAAATACAAAAAATACTCTCTTCACAACCAGGAGTGTATGTCCAACACCAAAAGACTAACTGATAACTTCAGTCATATGAATCCAGATATTTTAGTTCATAATCATGAACACATACACAGGGCATGCTTAGGCAGAGTTGGGACTCGTGCATCAGCACCCCCTCTGTGTGGGTTCATGATTGTGAACTAAAATATCTGGATTCATAGGATAAAACTCAATGAATCTTTGGGGCTGCCATCTCTTTCAGGTTTTCACAACTATGTAAGAGTTGCTGCAGTTTATGAAATTCATTTTTTAATGTGCTCTCCTATCCTGAGTTTCTCTGTAAATGTCATGTTGATCACATCTTATCACATTTTGTGCAGCTCTTAGAAATTCTGCTGACGCAAGCCACGGAGTGGCTCTGACAGACGACAAATTTGTTTGCGGCATTTACAACATGGTCTTCCCAACTAGGCTGCGCAGTTGACGCCACTTGTGGAACCGTCTTCCATCACACACTGCACCTTACAAGTGTACAGTGAGTAGCAAGTTTTCTCCAGTCTTGATGGGTCAAGTAACCACTACAGGATAAAGCACTAAGAGGACCAAGGCCAGTATGTGTGTGAGCAGTGTAACATGGGTTTTGAAACAGCAGCTGCACTTTCTCTTCATAGGTGGTGCATGGTATCACCATGACATCCGTATTGAGGCGTACACGTGTGAGTACCACCTGTGCATATTTTAGTGCAGGACACCTATGGCATGGATGTGGCTAACTTGCACTGACAAAGCAGATGATGTATGATGCTCAGTTGTGCAGCTGAATGTAAACTGCACTTCCCTTACTGCCATGGCTGTCTTTTCATTTCGGTTCACTTTTGCAGCATATCTTTCACATTTTAGCTTACGCTGCCAAATAATGCATGTTAAATTGCGAGTTGGCTAGGAAAATTAAAACAGTATCATTCTAGAGGCAGGTGGCATGAGGCAAACACAAAAAGAAAAAGAACTCTGTGCTTATCACAGGTAAAAAAGAAAAGGTTTCATTAAGGCTGAAAGACTTCATTTTGTACAAAACATGGATGCAACAGCAAGACATAAAATGAATGCAAGAACTTAGGCACAAAAACTTTTTTTTTTTTTCATGGCCTAAACGAGCAGACTTCTGACTGCAACCAACAAGATGAGCACATTTGAGAGCTAACAAGTTAAATTCACCATGTAATTATGAGTTGAGCAATACTACTAGTTCTTTGCCACCAAATCAGAGATCGGTAGTTTGCTCAACATGTGCCACCCTTGTAACACGTTTAAAAAGCTCTCATTGCCTCACAGGTGGTCTGATCCCCAGTTTATAAATAGAAATTTTAAAATGGCACCACTAAAAGTTAAAGAGCTTCTTTATTTCACCTATATTCGGCCAATATTGGAGTATGCTTGTGTTGTTTGGCACCCCCCTACTTTAAATTTAACAGACATGCTTGAGCGTGTTCCGAACTTTGCCGCTCGGTTTGTCTCAAGTAATTATGATTTTAACAGCAGTGTTACTAACATTAAACTAACGCTGGGATGGGAGCTGTTACGGAAACGCCGTACCAACTCCCGGTTAGAAATGCTGTATAAAATCTTTCACCGAAAAATAAAAATAGATAAAGAAAATTATTTGCTTCCACCGCATTTCAGGTCAAACAGACTTGACCATGGGTGGAAGATTAGAGAAATTAAATGCAAAACTAACACTTATCAAAACGCATTTTTCCCATCTACCATTCATGACTGGAATCGCCTGCCCCATGAAATTGTTGAGTGCCGTTCAGAGTCAATGTTCCACGCGTTGCTGTCGGATGTATGAGTGCGCAGTTGGCTTTTTTTTTTTTTGCGTCATGTCTTTTTGTTGTTTCATATTTCATTCATTTTGTACTTGCTGTGTCATGCCTTGTTGTATTGCTTTTTTTCTTCCTCTTTTTTTTTTCTGGCCTATTCTTCTGTTATGTATCCTCATCCCCCCTGCAATAATGCCTTCGGGCGCTGCAGGTATTTCCAATAAATAAATAAATAAATAAATAAATAAATAAAAATTCCTGTTTGCACCCTGTGAAAGACGAGCGCTGTGCTGTGCACTGGGCCATCTTCAGTAAATCCTGGGATGGTACGACCATTGGTTATCGGCCTTGGAGTCTTTCTAGGCACCGCTCTGCATCTCTCAAGGTCATCTTGCTCACACAACACAACAGTTTGTGGCACTGCTGCGTGCTTCCCACGCCTGACTTTATGTGCTTCATGTTTTCTTTATCCATCTCTCCACCTTATCTTTTTTTAATCCCCTCTTTCCCATGATTGCAAAGTAGCAAACTCAAAACCTCTTCCTGGTTAGCTTCAATGCCTTGGCTTTCCATTTCTCTCTTGCAGCTCTTTCAAGCCCTACCAAACACTTACCTGGCCAACCCTGCTGTCCGTTGTGGGAATTCACATTGTTCTGTTAAGAAGCTGCACGTTGCCTTAAGCGTTCATTGACAGATTTTGTCTTCTGGTGAGTATATGCTTTGCCGTTGGACAAAATGTTCAGTAAATCACACAAATATGATGCTGCGTATCGGAACATGCATGCTTCTTGCCACACCATTCTTTCTTTGAATTCCGTATCCTTTCTGCTCTCTTTAGCAGAGCAGCACAAATCGCAGATAACATCTTGGAATCAAAAGGATGCATTCAGCTTCATAATACCCTGCAACACCGTTATCCTGCGGGACTTCTTGTGAACCTAAAATGTGACATCTGATTTGCTGTAGTTTCTTTCCTGGGCTTGCAGAAAACAGCAGCTGCCTCTTAAGTTTTGTTTCCTAACTAGGCAATTGCAATTGATGATGATGGAGAAGGGACCAGCTGGCAGCTTTTCATTTGGATATTCATTTTACCTAAATTCAGCCATGGTCACTGAGCTATCTGGAAGTAAGCCTTTGTAAGACTTAATAAGGTCCTGCTAGGCTTGTTTTAATACTTGAGTTTTGCATTCAAATTAAAAAGTAGCCTAATATATGTTTTATTCATTTTTACATGGTTATCAAAACTAAACGTATGAATGACCTGTATCAGTTTGTGAAGAGCTTAAGAAATGTGACTTTAGAGGCTATAACCAAAGGTATATTGAGAACCCAATGTCTGAGACCTGGTCTGACTCCTTTCTTGAGATAGAAGTTGTAATGTGCAGCAGCACTTTTTTTCTTATATGCCTGTGCTCCTGCCAGTTTCTTTTTGTGTGTAAAGCAGCCTTTTGATGATCCCGAATGCATATACATTGAATTGGGCTCAAAGCATGCTTACTAGTTCCTGTTAGTTGCTGAAGGTGTAAGGATTTTTGTTTTTAGGTAAGACCCTACTTTACCTGATTTTTGCACCCTAGGGAGATGTTGTAAAAATAAGGTTAGAGCCAATTGCTACCCAAAAAGGCAGCTTCAAAAAATGTAACTTGCCATTGTGAAAACTTAAAGGCTCCACCTGGAAACTCACAGGCATCATAAAGTCATTACTGGGCACTGTTTTTATTTAATTGTTGATTATTTGAAACCTCTTTTAACACTTGTTACCCAAGGCATAGGTTCACCTCGGCAGAAGTTTGGGGATATCCATTAGGAGCAATGAAGGCCTGAAGCTCAAGCACTATACTGACATACTGTTGGCATCATTATGTGAAGTTCTGCCTATGCTAGTGACATTTTGCTTCAACATTGTTGTGAGTTTCAAATGGGTAGCTCTGATGTTGAAGGAACATTTTCATTGTGCACGTGCGAAAGGAGCAAGTCTAGCACAGATGCAGATATGCTATGCATGGCAGTGGCATTGTATGAGAAAAAATAATGGCAATAAATTAGAAAAAGGGAAATACCTGATTTGGTAAATAGTCCCTCGGTGCGCCATGCCATTTGTGGATTGTTCATGACAATTATATGAAAAGATGTAGCATTTTGTATCTCGCAGCTCCTGGAGTGCTCAGAGTTAATTATGTTTGTTGGGAAGAATACAGGAAAAAATAGCCTGATTAGTTCCAACTGTTTCTTCAGAACCATGTCATTTGCCCTGTTGCCTGGGTGGTCTGCCGGCATGTTCAGACGCTGCTGTTGTCAAAGCTTTGCTGTAAAATATGCCTTAGAAGTGGTTACATGGATGTTCACAAGTTAACGAAATAGAAAAACCACTGAATGTCATTGCATAAGTTTTCTTAGCTAGCAACACAGAGAGAGCATGGGAACAGGAAGTTTTCGCACTTTAGTGGAATGCTTGCAGGATGGTGACAGCATAGTTTCCCACATCAGGCGCTCAGCTTAAAGGGGCAGAACACTGAATTTTAGGTTTGGTTTATGGGGTTTAACGTCCCAAAGCGACTAAGGCTATGAGAGACCTACCTAATTAATAACCTACTTTTGTTCAGCCCAACGGAAAGCTTGCTGTCTAAGGTGCTGTATTCTCCAATGGTTTTACTGTACACCTAAAGGCTGTAGAAAATTTTTTCCAATAATCTTTAAATCAGTGCATACACCTGTTTTTATGTATCCCTATGCTGGAAACCATGATCAGCGATCGCGATGGTGATTGCACATCAGCAAAAGTGCAGTGACAAAAAGTAACATAAATCTCACCCACCAGACAGTAATGAGGTATATTTATTATATCCATTAGCATCCATTTGAGTTTCCATACCTGAAGCTGTTATGGCACAGTAATTTAAGCCTCATCGATGAAAGCTATGGTAAGTAGTGGTTGCCCCCTCCATCCAAGAAATTCAAAACACCGTGGTGCCATCTAGTTAAAAAACTAAAAGTGCATGGTCTGTGCGAAGGGAGCATCCCCAGGCCTGCCACCCGGCTTTCAGCATTCTTCGGGGGGGGGGGGGTGCACTTGGAAGAATCTCCGTACACCCTGTTGTGCCCCCTGCTGGCCAATTCAGTTTCGAATTACCTCACAGCCTGCTAAAGGTGGCACCCTTCGGCCAACACAGTTCAGATGTGTGTAAAGCCTCGATGTGTTGTCACTGGGCACAGGCACACCCTAGAGCAACGGCTCCAGTGAAGGCAAGCAGCCGTTTTACACCTGCTGAAAAGGGGGCGACCGCAGTGTCTGCAGTTCAACCTTATAGCTACGGTGTCTACACAATGGCGCCCCGTGGCAAGACACATACACCGTCACCTGCAGTTGTGAGGCAGAACACACATCTCTCGCCAAGCCTTGATCTGTTGACACACAGCTGGATCAGGAGCAGTGCTTTTAGTTTTGTCATTCACTTGTTTTGCAATGTTCTTCATCATCGATTTCATTGATTTTTAATTCTCTTCTAGGCACACATTGACTGCCTACCGCTCCGCTGTCACGCCGGCCTTTATAACGCCACCATATTGTACCAGTGGAGGTGCTCCCTCTCTGTCCTGAAAATTGTCAGTACGCTTTAATTTAAATGAAGATGCCTGTGGTGATAACTTATATCCAGATGACTTTCTCACGAAGGCCAGTTTGTGGATTAGTTAGCTCACAGCACTCAGCGACAGTGTTGTGTTGTCTGTTTAGGTGTGGTAATCTCTAGTCCGAGTCCTGTGCAAGGTTTAAAAGTGACATCAAAACAGACAGCTGGCAATGTGCAACCAACACCAACAGCTTTAGCCAATGTCTCAAAGGCACTCTTCTAAGTTGAAGGTTTACCATACTGACAAAGTCAGTCAGTTTCGAGATGTAACAGCTGCATCCATGAGACTGCAACTTCCTCAGTCCACGCACCTTTTGATGGTTAAGCTCAAAGCTTTTTTTCTCCTGAAATGCTTTCTTCTGGAAGGTTTTGTCAACATGTTCCTTGTTGTCACAAATGTGGCAGGTTGTGTTATGGCGGCAGCAGGTGTGTGTATTAGGTCTCCTCTATTTGGCTTCACTTTCTGCATCACTTTAGGCTGCGTAGCACTCGATTTGTCAGTGCAGCTAGCACCTCCTGCACTTCAGCATTTGATTTGACGTAGTGCTGCACAAGTTGTGCGAGGTGCTTGGCACCCTCCCTAGCAGACAAGTAGCAGACGGCTCATGGCCATGTTTGTTAATAACACTGAAATGGCCACATTTGCCGTGCTAGACGACCACATGCAGCACAACGGAGCGTTTGTGAAAGACACGGCAGGTGATGTTTTTAATGCGTGAGTGATCGCAACGTTTGTGATGACTCGCTGCCACTCATGCCTTTTTGCCTAGGTGGCTTAGTATCGGCATTCATATTGTTTTTTTATTACATGGGTGATCGTAACACTTGTGATGACTGGTTGGGACCCTTTCCTTTTTTGCCTAGGTTTCTCCATATCAGGATTTAGCACATGGCAGCATCATCCGCACCTCTTCTTACAGTAAGGATTGGCTTTGACATTGCCACTCAGATCACGCCTTCACCTCTTAGTCAGCCCAAATCTTTCCCTGTCAGACAGCTTCCGACAATCACTGTGCCGCCACCATACGCCAACTGTGAACACAAGTTGTGTTCAAATAAGTCGATGCTTGAAGTTATCAGGCTACTCTTCTGCTGAAATTGGCGGACGACCGCAGACACTTTTCGGGTAGAATGGCAACAGCCTGACCCACGCACACAAAGGCCTCGCGTAAGTCTGAATGGCCTTTTGAATTTTCATTGTACCTCTTTTCGTTGCTACCGCTCTAAACTTGATGGCAGTCGACCCGGGCCACTTTGCGAAACACAACAAAATGGGTGGAGTCAAGTTCTTCATCACTGTCGGAATCAACAAGTTTTCTGACAACACCAACACATGGCCACAGCAGATGAACATTTTTGTACTTTTGTGCTCAATGTGGCCGCTGCACCGAGAGTGCGGTCAGGCGGCACTTGTGCTGGAAGAATGGTCACTGCACTGGCACGGCACTTTTGTGATCTAATGCAAAAAGTGCAGCGAAATCAGGGATACCTGTTGTGCTCATCAGTGCAACATCAAACATGGTTGACTTGTCAGGGATGCAGGGAAGAAAGCTGGCCTTGAGTGGTATAGTTTTCTATCGTAGCAGCTTCTCCAGTAGCACATGCCAGCAGGACTGCTTTCAACAACTATAGGTCAGGCTTAGCCCAGAAATACAGCAGAATTTTCTCTTCATGCAAACCACAGGCAAGGTCATTGCAGAGAAAGCAGGCAAGCTAATCTTCAAAAGATATGGCAAAGCAATTATTGAAGTGCAGTGAGGTGATCTTGAACTGATTCATCAGGCAGCTGACCTTGTATTTAAAACCAGGGATATTTTATTGTAACTGAGAGCTTCCTGAAAAAGTGTACATTGAGCTTGCCGATCATAACGTGTAAGAATTTCTGCACCACAAAATCTCTGATGGTGCCTTGAGAGTGCAGAGCAAGCCCACCAGGGTATACTTCTCAGGGCTGCATGTGCTGCAAAGCGTAGCTAATTTGTTGTCTCCTGACCTCGTGCCATGGGCTTGGAAATAGAACTGGATATTCTAGATAGGCAGACTGGACAAAAGGCTCAGCTTGCAAGAATTTGCCTGTTGTTTCCAGAAGCATCAGTGTTGCCATTGACAAGCAAAGCTGTACTGGGTTGATTCGGGATCTTATGTCGCAGGCTTGGGGTGATCTTATCCTCATTGCTAGTAAATTTTTAACCTGTGAATCTTGGACAAAATTGTTTATTCAAAGTGAATGCATATATATGAGCATGGGACTGCAGTTGTGCAATATGGTCATGAGAAAGTGCGAGAGGGTCACATCCATCAAGTGTCATGCATGTACAAAGGTGGACTGTGAAGGAGTCTGAAGGCAGCTGATATAGAGTTATGAGGTTTATCTGCACTATGACAATCCCAGAAAAAGTTAATGGTGCGTTTAGACACACAGCTGTAATTGGAGGCAGTGGCTATGGAGCATCAAGTATACTGCAGGGATCCATAAATTGCAGTGATGCCTCAGTAGAGAATGGTGTGCACTTGCTTTAGGCCACAGCAGCACTGATGCTCCCTAAATAAGTCACCATTGCTTTATTTGCTCACAGTGCAAACAATGGGGATTGCAGTGTGCCATTTCATGCAAAAAAGTCCTTGTTAAAGTATCATTGTCACTTATGCCTGCAATTTTTATCGTAACCATTATTTGGAGCTTGCTGGCTTCTTATCGAAAAGTATTGAGTTGCAATAGAATAAGAATTCACTTTTGTTGCAGCTGCGCTCTTGCTATAGGGAGAATCACTGTTAGGGTAGCTAATGTGGTTGCTAGTGACTCTAAGTGAACATGGAACCATTGATAGGTGGTGTAGCCAGTGCATGCGGAGTTACCAAAAATGCACACACAAAATTTGCTGTCACTTTCAATTTTTGCTGTTGCAGGAGGGCAGAAAAGAAAGCAAGAGGAGCATAAGGAGACACTCATGCCCAAGGAGCTTCACCGACATTTGCCTACTGAGCGTGTCAGCGACCTCTTGCCAGAAGAAACAGCAGTGGTAATGATGCTGAGATTGTTTTGATGTGAGCTATGCTCATTTGACACACACAGCAAACAGGTGTGAATGCACACGTGTCAAATCATCGAGAGCCTGGGTAGCTGAAACGCAATTAGTGCAAATGTTAAAACCCACCTAAAGAGGACTTTCAGGCCTATGAATCCCGTTGTCATAAGGCAGCTTGAAGCAAATGGTTGTGTCCATTGTCTCCACATGTTTGTTTTCTCCTCAAATACCTGGTGCAGTGCTCGTGTGCATCTGCATGACGGTAAGGCAGAGGCGTAGAGTTCTCGGAGTGAGCAGTCGTTGGAACAAATCCGTAATTATAGTGTCATGACTCAACCCTTCATTAGAAATGTGAAGATTGTGGGAGCTTCTCTTCATCTTCTAAAGCAGTGCAGTCATATTTATTTTGTAGAGAAAGGGGCTAGTTAGTCCTCCTAAATCTAGCTTGCATATGGTGCATTAGGTTCAACAGAGAATACATAGTAGAAAGCAGACTATAGGCACAGGTAGTGTATACTCTATCCCTTGCTTCCCTTGTGGCCCTGTCGTGTATTTCTTTCTTCATCATCCTTTTGAGTCTCATCTAATTTCCTTCTGCATTGTTTATTTATTTATTTTATTTCTTTATTCAAATACCTCACGGGCTCTGACTGGAGTATTATGTGAGGGGGGTTACATAACTGGGGTGGGAAAAAGAAGCAAGTAGAAGATGGTTATTTTAACATCGTTATACAATAGCAAGAAACCAACCAGAAAAATCGAACTAAATTAGTGCTAAATAGAACTAAATTGTCCAGTGTAGTGCCTATACATTGTAAGCAAGTCAGGCTATAGCTACCTAGGTTAGACTGGATGTGCATTCTGTTATGAACATTTCACCCATGTGAGCACTGCTTTTTGGAAAAATATTACGTCTCTTGAGGAAAATGCACATTTTTCTCACCAGTTACCAGTGGTGTTACTAGAAGGGTTCGGGCCACGCCAAGTGCAGCGCTACAAGTGCAGCTCCAGATGAGGGGGAGTGCCATGGCTGCGATGCTGCACTTGAGCCAAGTTTGAAATGTTGCAGGTTGCAAAGAAAATGTGCTTGCCCTTTACTTTTGCATGATTTGCGGAGAGAATGCAGCTCGCATAGGATAAAAACACAGTGGAGAACAGTGTGGGCATAAAGTGTAATAGTAGGAATGCTTGAGAGAAGTGTTGAAAGGGTCCAGTATGCATGTCACTCTGGCAGGAGGGCCAGTCTGGTAGCGCTGCGTTTGAAAGCCTTTGGAAGAAGAGGGTGCAGGGTAAAAAGACGTGAACTGGAGGTGATGCTCGCCCTGAGAAAAATCAGGATGCTCTAGAACAAGCTTTAAAAGGAAGCATATCCAAGAGGACTAGTATTCATGTGCTGTCATACCTCGGCACCATTACAGGTGGCTCAATCACACTCGCACTCACAGCCACTCGCATTCACATCCACTCACTCACACTCGCATTCATGTTCACTCGCACTCACAGCCATTCAGTCACATTCATGTCCACTCGCACTCATGACCACTTGCACTCATGTCCTCTCAGAGCCACAACCATCACTCACACTCGTCCTTATGTCTGCTCAGACTTACAACCACTCACTCACTGTCACGACCATTCACTCACGCTCTTGTCCACTCACTCACATTCCCGTTCACTCACTGTTTCTTTGTTTGTGGACAACGGAGGGGATGAGAGATTTACTGCCGCGGCTGACTACTCTCGTGGTTCCCTGGCACAGCCTGGGTTGCACAGATGTGGTTGTGAGCCACCCGGGGCTCTGTCATGTTCCTTGGCCAACTTTCAGTTTCGATCCTCAAAGAAAGTGGTGACTTATCACGCTTCTTCTGTGTCCCGAACCAATGTTATGCATGTGTGCTCCAGTTTCAGCACAGCTAAGATGCTTAGACACGGTTTTGTTGAACAATGTCCATAGGAGTGTGCAGGGTTCTTTATTAAAGGGAGCCAAGCTTCAGCGCAGTCCCCCCACTCCTCCTCTCACCAAGGCCCCTACCTCCTCTAAGGCCAAAACGGAGAGCAGAGATGAGGAATGATTATAAAACATTTATTTCAGTGCAATGTAATCGCAAAATATACAGGATATTTTTGAGCAGTAGTTTTTACTTCCAGGTGTAACACATTTTAACAAGAGTACTTATCCCCGCCCACATGAAGACAAGTCCTCTTGTTGAAACGATGGCAAACACCATGAGGCTTTCCCTTGCCTTGTTCACTTTGTGAGTACCGTCACAGGATGGAAGTCCCTGCACCGCTGTGGCATCAGTGTAACAACATGCTTCCGAATGAATTTGCATTACCTCTAAATCACAAAAAATACAACACATCTCTCTTTTGTTAACTGCAAAAAAGAACCTGAAAAGATTGCCTCAAGGTGACTCGGCAAGTAAACAGTTCTTGGGACACAACATCGTGGGTCTTCGGCTGCCAGTATCGTAAAAAAACCTGCATGGCCATAACACTGCATTATAAACAATGTCGGAGGAGGTCCGATTTCGTAAAGCTATGCCCCCCCCCCGCTGTGCGCACGGCTATGATGGAGTTTTTGAAAAGATTAGTGTGTTCCTCACAGAAAGAGATGGCGGGAATGGGCCACAAGTACAGGTTTTCCCGGCATATAAAGGATGCTAGGGGGAGGGGCCATTATCAACCCCCTTGCAAAACTTATTGGGCTTACTTTAGGGCACAGTTAAGAGCAAGGCAGGCTTCATCCAGCCAGAGCAGGCATACGCGGCTGATTTGTGGACATGTCTGCCATGCAGTATGTTGTCTGTGTTCCACATAATCCCTGTCTCAAAGAGGCCTTGCAAACCAGCACAGTGTTCTCGCTTGAGGCCGGTGCGTGCGCAGACCACGTACGCATCTGCGTGGGCGCAGGGGGTGCTGACGTTGCGCCTCATTATTCTCCCATGGTCCCCCGCATCATGGGTCGAGGAAACGTTGGTCATGGAAGAATGCGTATGCAGCTAACAAGTGAGCGATTGTGTAGTGCATTACCTTCTGAAATGGCAGGACGTAACTGGGAAAAAGCCCTATTCAGATATTCTTAGACGAAATCGGATTGTCCGGTTCAAAGGATTCCTCATGCTCTCCAGATATCAGTGCAGATAGAACTGCTGAAATCAGAGCGTGCAAACAGAAGTTATTCCACTTACTGTATTGAAAACAGAAAGAAAAACGAAATCGCATTTCAGAAGCCCATTTCACTCGCCCACTACTAAAGATTGGGCACCACCAATCAGGACCGCGCCTTGCACACATGCAGCGGAAGCTTGTATGCAGTTGTTGACTTGCTAGGACAGCCCCCAGCAGCTCAAAGTGCCGGTAGAAAAAACAGTAGAAAAATGACTAAGATATTGTTTGGGCGCAGGCTCTCTTTCTTTTTGTTTTTTACTGGCGGCTTATAACATCCCCCGGAAAAAATTTCTGGCTACGCCCCTGTTCAGAGATGTTATACTTTAGATCTTCTCCCAAGTTTGCAAAAATTAAGTTCGAATTGTATGTCGAACCAATCAATAAGGGTGCGGCCAATTAGACCGCAACCTGATATCCACTGCCGAAAATCGCCGCAGCCTTTCATCGCCATAGGTACAAACAATCATTTCTGGTGCAGATTAAAACATTAAATACTACCACTTCGCCTATCTTCTTGGCGTCAAGCCACCACCCTGTTTGATGCTGTGAATACAAAAAATAAAAACCAAATGCTCGATTTGTGATTGTGGGCTCCTTCAAGTACATGAGAAACAAGAACCTTTAGCACGACCAAAAAGCGTGCTTGGTTTTCGCGTCGTTTCCGCCTTGAGCCAAGTTCATGCAGTTCAAGAGCTGGGCCAAGTAGGTCAGGTTCTCTGCGTGGATCTGGCCCAGTCAGAAAGTTACGGCAAGAGCGAAGCTCTGCAATGCACGCACCCAGGCACAAAAAAAAAAAACCTATGCGTCACTGCAGTACTCGAGATCCGACATTAGGCTAGTTACTGCTGAGAAGTGGACGCTTGTTGTTTCAACGCAAGCATTGGAACTCTGCATATACAAGCGCGTGCAGTGTAGGAGGCGTGACAAGAGACAGCTACCTTTCTAGCAGTGGCAATGCGAAATTAGATCAAAGGATCTGACGCAACTTGTAGCAGCTCATTGCACCCGCAAAGGGCCTGTGCCTATACCAATGGTGAACTAGAAAAGTGAATAGCAACGAAAGATTGCCGTTCCCACGCCAATCCTCTGCTTCAGTTGTCCAAAGACACCGGCCTTATGCCTTATGCTGTCTTGAGCGCCCTTGGCAATGAATGTTTGCTTTCATCGGCTGTCAACAACATGAAAATAGCTAATACCATCTTCGCGAAACACACACAACCAACTTCGTTGTCGCGTCCACCCACTACTCACATACACTTGCCACTCACGTCGATTCACATCCACTCATGTCAACTCACATCCACTCATTACTCATGTCTACTTGCCACCCACCTCTACTCACACAAACATCCACTCACTCATACTTGCACTCATCTCCTTTCACACTCACATCCACTCACTCACACTCATCGTCAGCCACACTCACATTCACTCAGAGCATTCACATTCACGTCCACTCATACTCGCAACCGGCCTATCTCGCTCACTTGCATCCCATGTAAAATTCTAGAACATGTCCTTGCCTCAAATCTAGCTAGCTTTCTCGAATCTAATTCATTTTTCTCACCATCGCAACATGGCTTCCGCAAGACTTATTCATGTGAAACACAACTAGTATCATTCACGCATCAGCTAAACGTCATCCTTGACCGCTGTTCACTTGCCGACTGTATATTTTTAGATTTCTCGAAAGCATTTGATAAAGTATGCCATAACCTTCTAATGTTTAAGTTACATCAACTTAACATTGATCCCAAACTGCTTGCTTGGATCGAATGCTTTCTTTTTAACCGTTCGCAGTTTGTTTCTGCTAATGACTCAACCTCGCAGCCAAGTAAAGTACAGTCCGGCGTACCTCAAGGGTCGGTACTTGGTCCTCTACTTTTTTTAATTTACATTAATGATCTACCCTCTTGTGTTTCCACTAACATTCATTTATTCGCAGATGATTGCGTCATCTACAGGGAAATAATTTGCGACGATGACATATCTTCTCTTCAATCAGACCTTAACGCTATCTGTATTTGGTGCCAATCATGGTCAATGGAATTAAACATCAAAAAATGTAAATTTCTGCGTGTATCAAGAACATCCGGCCAGCTACCTTCCTATCACCTTAATAATGTCCCTCTAGATCCTGTTTCTTCTTACAAATATCTTGGTATCCATATTACTAGCAACCTCACTTGGTCCATTCACACTTCTTACGTAATTATAATGCTAATCGCATGCTGGGATATCTAAAACGTAATTTCTCTAAGGCACCTTCTTCCCTAAAACTACTTCTATATAAGACACTGGTCCGCTCAAAGCTAGAGTATGCTGCAGCAGTGTGGGATCCCTTTCAACAAAACCTAATTCACTCATTAGAAATGGTCCAGAATAATTCTGCTCGTTTTATTGTATGTAATTATAATCGAACTGCCAGCATCTCTGCAATGAAATTAAATCTCAGCCTGCCATCTTTAGCATCTCGCCGTAAAGCCCTTAGACTCTCACTTTTTCACAAGATATTTTATCATCCTTCACTTCGCCACGAACTGATCTCCCCTCCCCAATACATTATATCAAGGCTAGATCACAATAACAAAGTCGGAATTCCATTTTGCAAAACCAATGCCATGTTTCAGTCATTTCTTCCGCGCACAGCTGCTGAGTGGAATCACCTTCCTGCATCTACCGCTACCATTACTGACAACCAACGCTTCAAAACAGCATTAGAAAACTTTGTATAAGTAGGAGCATCATCTTTTTTTTTTATTTCTATATTCTTGTTGTTTTTTGTACGAGCATTTTGTTTGTTTGTTTTTCACTGTATTGCTGCGCTGTATTTTGTGTATTATATACTATTAACCAGCACACCAAGAACCCAACAGCTAATAATGTATAACTAGGAGCAATCATTTCTGTATTACTAATTAGTTTGCTGCACTGTACATTTTTTTTTCTTAAATTTTTGTAACCACTCCCCTCTATAATGCCTCTGGCCCTGAGGGTACACGAAATAAATAAATAAATAAACCACTCACTCAAACTCGTGACCACTCGCACTTTCAGACGTGAGTGTGAGTGAGGCAATGTAAGTGCACTCATGAGTGAGTGTGCCGACCTATGTGTCCTGTGCGTGGAAGTTCCAAACTTATTTGTTTGGAATGCTGTAACATCTATCCATTTAGTGATATGCATTCATTATCAGCATTCCTGAGTCTGAAGATTCTTTTCCAGCTTAAAAATGATTCTTCTGATTATGGCATGTAATCTGTAAGCGAGCCAGAACTGCAAATAATAGAAGCACCAACAGGATCTGAGACGATGGCTGAGGGTAACCCTACTCATGATGCTACCAAGGACACAAGTGATGTTCTGGGACAAGGTTCATGACCATGTGAGGTTCCATATTGGCTGATACCTCTTGCGGATATTTGTTGGATTCAAATCAGAAAAGCAGCCACTGTTATGACTGAGTAGTTGTGGTGCTCGGCTGCTGACCTGAACAGCGTGGGTTTGATCCCAGCCGCGGCGGTCGCATTTCAGTGGAGGCGAAATGCTAACAGGCCCGTGTACTGTGCGATTTTGGTGCACGTTGAAGAACCTCGGGTGTTCGAAATTATTCGGAGCCCTCCTCTTCGGTGTCCCTCATAGCCTCAGTCACTTTGGGATGTTAAACCCCATGAAACAAAAACAAATGAAATCAGAAAAACGGGAAGTGCTGCCTTTCAGAACAAGGATGAACTTTTCTGTGCAGGGTAGAAGCAAGAAATGAAAGCCAAGTGAAAGCTTGCCTATCTTTCTGAAGACTCATTATTCAAACTAATTCCAGATATTCAGATAATTTTGCAGTCATGGATGATTTACTCACCTGTCAAAAAGCACCTGTACTTTCCATCCTGCATCGTAGCAGGCTCTACAACACCTGTCGCAAGCATGCAAAACTTGCACAACAAACCTTGCAGAAGAAACCTACTGCACAACCTCGTACGGCCAAACAAAGCAGCATCCCTATGAGCTCTTGCGAGCTTCCTTAGCTACAGTGGCCAAGAAAGGCTTCACTCAAGCTTCTGCATCAGCATACACTAGCACCTAACATATACTAAAACTAACTTTACTTGCAAAGCCACATATCAAACCTCGCAGGGAGGCGTCTGCAGCATGCAGACGTTGGTGAGCGGCGACACCACGGGGTTAACCCGAGCATCCGCAGGGACATCCCTGCAGGGGGATGATGGTGAACAATGCATCACCACGGACCCGAGCATCCGCGCTTAGCCGTGCGTGGCATCGCCGTGTCCGGGGAAAAGGGGATCCTGGTGGTTGAGCCGATGCCGAGCGTTTGGACCCTTAAGGCCCCTCGGCGGAGGCAACACACCACTTTGGCCCCAGCTTCCTGTAGACGGCACCTCCGGCCTGACCCGACCGGGGGAAATCGGCAGTCGCCTTTTCCTATCCTCCCCTCTATCTTTCACTTTCCTATCTCTTTCTTACAACTCTCCTGTCTCCTCCTCTCTTCTTCGTTTGTTCCTCTTTTTCCTGGCGGCGAGGGTTAACCGTGTGTGACCAACTACCCTGAGTTGAGTCATATTAGGTTATAGTTAAGGTGTACAGCTGGCGTGGGCAGGACTTGCTCGCAAGTTCCTGTCGCGTCCCCTTGTTGGACTCCATGGTGGGTGGCTGGCACCATGACCGAAAAACATCAATTTTTTATGGCTCCCCCACTTTCCAAACTTGATCGCTCTCTCAAGAGAGGGCGGAACGAAGCAGATGTTTTTTTCCAAAAAAGAAAAGTGAGTTTTCCTAAATACCATGTCATCCATAGTGAAGTAGAAAATAAGCAAGCAAGAATCCTGTCTCCCTTCCTAGTATCAAAGTGTTTGACAGAAGCCTTGGGCATTGGCTACAAGGTATCAAAAATGGCCAGCGGTGACTTACTGCTCGAACTGCGAGACAACATCCAGCACTCAAAACTCGTAAACATTGTGTCTGTTGGAGATATTCCTGTCTCCGTGACTTCACACCGATCTTTGAACACCGTCCGGGGCGTGATATCCGAAAATGATTTTGTCCACATCACAGAAAAAGAGATGCTCGAAGGTCTGAGTGACCAAGACGTGATAGACGTTCACAGAATCAAGATCCGGAAGGATAATAAGGATATAGACACAAAACGTATGATCCTGACATTCAACACTAGCACACTGCCCGACACAGTCGAAGTAGGATATCTGAAAGTTAACGTAAGACCATACATTCCCAACCCTCGCCGATGTTTCAACTGCCAAAGGTTCGGCCACGGCTCACAAAGTTGCCGCGGTCGGAAAACGTGCGCGAAGTGCGCCTCGAAGGATCATTCTGATCAATGTGACGCAGCCCCGCACTGCGCAAACTGTGACGGAGACCATGCAGCATACTCCAGGACGTGTCCGTCCTGGAAAAAAGAAAAGGAAATAATCACCATAAAGACAAAGGAAAACATTTCATTTCAAGAAGCGAGAAGGCGTTTCGCACTCACCAACCCATTCTCCTTCACAACAAAACAAAACTTCGCCGATGTGGTGCGTGGGCGCGGCGCACCACACCAGGCTTCGGCACCCGTCCAGGTCACACGCAGTGAACCTGTGGCGGTGCCATCCGCGCCCCAAGGCAGAGCAGCTAACGCTGCTCCGCCAACTGCAAGTGAGGCTGCGCAGACCCCCGGGTCGGCGGGCCTCAAGACCTCTTCCCACAGGTCGAGGTCAAACTCGAACGCGAACGTGCCTCCTGCACGGTCGTCCAGCGCCTCCGCAGAGGCGATGGACACGGCCCCGGGCAGCCCCGCGCCGTCCACGTCGGACGGTCGGCGGAGCTCTCTGGATCGATCAAAAAAAGACAGGCCCCGAGTCACGGGGCCAACAACAACTTGATCTACCTTTCCACCCTATAGAAACACAAAATTAAGATGGCTTTCATAATACAATGGAACTGTAGAGGACTTTTAAACAATTACAGTGACATAAAAGACATACTAGGAGCACACGCTCCTGTCGCCTTATGTCTACAAGAAACAAATTTAGGTCCCCAAAAAAATAACTTTCTAAAGAATTACACTGTTTTCCACCGCGATCGGGAACAGGCGAGCCGACTATCGGGAGGCGTAGCCATCATAGTGAAAAGCGGCGTCCCGGCTCGAGACCTTAAACTAAAAACAAGACTTGAAGCTGCCGCAGCCACTCTGGTTGCCCATAAAACCATCACAGTGTGCTCACTATATATCGATCCGCACTTTAATTTAACACTACATGACTTAGAGGATCTTTTAGAGCAGCTACCAGAGCCATACCTGGTAGTTGGAGATTTTAACGCACATTCATATTTTTGGGGAAGTGACAAAACTGACGCTAGAGGCCATCTCGTAGAGGATTTTATTTTATGCAATGACGTCTGTTTACTCAACTCTAATAAACCTACATACTGCTCCCCAACCTCGGGGAAAATGAGTGTTTTAGATTTGTCTTTTAGTTCACCGTCTATTTTTAACGATTTTAACTGGAGTGTTTTAGACAATCCATATGGAAGTGATCATCTCCCTGTCGTAATAAGTCTTTCATCCTCACTAACAGTTATTCCCACAAAACCACGGTGTTGGAAGCTACATTTAGCTGACTGGCAACTTTTTACAGCACAAGCTACATTAGAGAAAATAGTTTTAGAAAATGTTGACATCAATGAGATAAATGAAAAATTCACGAATTGTATCTTAGCTGCCGCACATTTAGCTATTCCTCAATCCTCTGGAATAGTAAAACAAAATCACAAATACTGGTACACAAAAGAATGTAAAGATGCAAAAAAGAAACAAAACAAAGCCTGGGGCATTTTTCGGAGATATCCAACACATGAAAATCTCAGAAACTTTAACCCTTTCGGCCCTGGATTTTTTATTTCGGCTGTAGATTTTTTTGCTCCGCGTTTCTACAATGCCTAAGGCCCCATAACCACGCAGTAAAAATTTAACGCTTGTGGTGCGAGTATTAATCGATTTACAGGTATGGTGTCAAAATCGGACATCAGGGCTCAATGGGTGTAAAATGCTAGTGGGACCGTTTTGGTAACCGCAACCGACAAGAAAGAAATTAACGAAAAAATTTCTTATTTTGCAGTGTGGAGACCTATGAAGAAGCTTTTTTTACTTTTTAAGGGGTAGATAATCTCGCAGTTTCCACAAAAAAGTTCGCTCGCTCCTGTTTACCTTGCGTTTTGTATCATACCTCCGCGCGTTCTTGTTCCTGCCAGGTTTGTGTTCCAGCTTGTGTACGTTACGTCAACAGCTCACATGTTCAAAACTTGCGTAGCCTTCCTGGAAGGCGACTGTGGTCAAGATAAAGGCTTTCCTCGAATCTGTAACGCCCTCCTCTATCGAGCTTCACGAAGCACTTCCGTAGCGCCCAGCGCGAAGGTCGGCAAATCTAAGTTCTAAGCTTACGCGCGGCACACTGCATCTCGCTTGCACTTGTTTTCAAACCAGCTGTTTGCTATAAAAGAATTCATAAAGTGGAACATAATCTCGTCGAGTCTGTGCCTTGACCGAATGCTGTTCCCTACAGGTTGCAGGAAATTCCCTGTCATCCATAGGCTTATGAGTTCGGGATATCTCTCGGCCGGGGAGAAAGCAGAAGCTGATTATCAGCACACCAAATACGCTTCCTCAAGAAAACACAGCCAAACACGCTGCATTGATCCGAGCGTCGAGGGCGCGCCACACTTGAAGCACGAGCGGTGGAGCGCGAGTTTCAGTGTAAATACCCCGGTCGCTTCTTGCAGCTCAGTGTCGATGCTCACAGCTCACAGGAGGAGGAGAGAGGTAAAAAAGGAATAAAAGCGCAAGGTCAGGCGTACATTTGTTCTCGCTATTCCTTTGATCCGGTTGCTGTTCGCCGACATCCGCATGGTCATTTCCAGGCTCAATCCGAATATTCATCATGTATGATAGCGAAAATTTCCATTTTCCAATTCATCAAAAAGCAAATCTTAAGATTTCGTTTATTTTCTGTAATGAACATTCATGTCAGCAGTCCAAAAAGGCCGTTAGTATAGGTGCATCTGCTAAAATACTAGCAGATTCTATTCTACAAAGATGACCTATCGTCACTCAATGGCCACCGCTGGCAACTGTTGAGCCCTGATGGTGTCAAAATCGCACATGTCAAAAATGTGGTCAAACGCAGCGTTTACGCATTCAGTTATATTTCCGACGGGGATGTGAGCTTGGATAGGCGTTTCACACAACATATAAAAATCTGAGCGCAGAAGAACGAATGGTTAGTGAGATAAAAATGAACAAATTTGCTACACCTCGGCTTCTTCACTCCATGCCTCCCATACTGCTACTTCATCTTCCTTACACCGCGCAGCTAATGGAAGTCCGTGAACAGCAATGTCGATAGCAGCAGGGATCCCTAAGGAACTATTGTATTAAAATTAATAGTATTTTCTTCTGTTACTGAGACGTGAGTGTAATATTTGTGTTGTGGTGTCAATTGACACCGCCAGGGCCGAAAGGGTTAAAAGCAAGAGCAAAAGCACGATACATCAGACGCAACGCAGAAAGGGCATCATGGCAACAGTACATATCCTCGATAAACAGCTCAATAACATCCAAAAAAATGTGGGAGCAGGTGCGGAAATTCACTGGAAATTTTACTCCTTTCACATTTCCAATGCTAACAACACCCGGTACTCAAACAACATTAGAAGAGCAGGCCAACATATTGGGTGAGCATTTTGCTACAGTATCAAGCTTAGCCAACTACACACACTCCTTTCAAAAGCACAAAACAATAGTAGAAAAACAAAAACTTCCCTTCAGAACATGCATACATGAAGACTACAATCAGCTGATTACAATGCAGGAACTAAATGCAGTACTAACATCCGGTAAAAAGACAGCACCAGGCCCAGACAATATACTCTATGCCATGCTTGCTCACCTCTCTGAGATTGCCATAGAGGCTCTCCTAAAATTTTTCAATAAAATATGGATGAGTGGAGAAATCCCCAGAGCATGGAGAGAAGCAATCATAGTACCCTTTCTAAAACCTGGCAAACCACCAACTAGTCCCACCAGTTACAGGCCAATAGCACTCACTAGCTGTATAGCAAAATCATTCGAAACCATTCTAAACATCAGACTAACCTTCATACTTCAGTCCCGGCAACTTTTAGATATACACCAATGCGGGTTTAAAAAGACATGTTCCACAACCGATCACCTTGTTCGCTTTGAGAACACAATCCGGGAAGCGTTCATCCACAAGCAACACTGTATCGGGGTCTTCATTGACCTGGAGAAGGCTTACGATACCACGTGGAGGTTCGGTATCCTCCGTGACCTAGCGGACCTAGGTATCCGCGGCAGGATGCTGAGCTGTTTGAACGACTTCCTAACCAACCGCACGTTCCGAGTCCGCCTAGGCGCAACCTTCTCCAACACTTTTATACAAGAAACTGGCGTACCCCAGGGGTGCATCCTCAGCACGACCTTATTCGTCATCAAAATGAACTCCATAGGAAAAGTAATCCCAAAATCCATAATGTACTCAGTTTACGTAGATGACCTCCAAATAGCATGCACGTCTTCCAGCATACCACCTGTGAGCGACAGATACAAATAACAATAAACTGGCCACCTGGGCAGATAGAAACGGATTTAGATTTTCTCCTCAGAAAACAGTAGCGGTTCTATTCTCTTTGAGACGAGGCCTACAGGCCGACCCCACACTATATCTAAACCAGACCCCATTACCTGTCAAACAAGAGCATAAATTTCTAGGAGTAACTTTCGATAGAAAGCTCACTTTCTTGCCACACATAAATAGCTTAAAGAAAAAAGGTTCCCAGGCCCTCAATATACTGAAACTACTGTCAAGAAAACGCTGGGGGTCTGATAGGGCATGCCTGTTACATATATATCGTTCTCTGGTTCGCTCTAAGTTAGACTATGGGTCCATCGTATATGGCTCAGCAAGACCATCCTACATAAAACGACTGGATCCTATCCACAATCTTGGTTTAAGGTTGTCTTCAGGTGCTTACAGAACTTCACCAATAGCAAGTCTGTATGTGGAAACGAATGAACCTTCCTTAGAAGATCGAAGAACTGCACTAACTTGTACATACATCCTCAAAATCCTTTCTCAGCCCAAACATCTCTGTTACCCAATTGTGACGAAATGCCCATCCCGAATACTCTTCAATAACAAGCCCCACGCGATTAAGCCGTTGCTCTTGCGCTTCGAAGAAAAATGCCAAGCTCTGGACATACTAAACGAAATTAAAAATATTGCCCCAAGACACGAAGCGCTACCACCGTGGTACACTCTCCCCACAGTGTGTGACGTCACACTAACACGCTTCAGTAAAACCTGTACGCCACACGACCATATAATACAAGAATATCTAGCACTACAAGAAAAATACAGAAATTACACTGCATTTTATACTGACGGGTCAAAAACTCATGCTCATGTGGGAAGCGCAGTAATACAAGGAAAAAATGAACATGCAGTACGACTTCCCTCATGTGCTACAGTTTTCACCGCGGAGTGTTATGCTATTAGTGTTGCGGTACAGAAAATAACAAATGAAAACATCAAAAACAGCATCATTTATACAGATTCACTGAGCGTCCTTACAGCATTAAACTCCAAAAATGCCACAGAACCACTGATTGGAAGCATCATACACAATATAGTAAAGGTCACAACACGAAAACATGTTATAAAATTCTGCTGGGTTCCCAGTCACATTGGCATTAGGGACAATGAGAGAGCCGACATGTGTGCTGCACAAACCAGAACCACGGAAATAAAACATGTGAATTTGCCTCCTAGAGATTACATGAAGTTATTGCATAGCAGACTAAGAGCCAAGTGGCAAGCTTCTTGGGAAAATGAAGGACACAACAAGCTGCATACCATAAAGCCCATTTTAAAAGAATGGAAATCATGTTTTATCGAAGTAATTTTATGTCGTTTACGCATAGGTCACACACACATCACCCATAACTTCTTATTAACAAAAAAAGACAAACCTGTGTGTGAAATGTATGGTGAGGAGCTCACAGTAAATCGCATTTTAATTTCTTGTTCACATCTCGAAGAACTTAGAAAAAAATTTTTTACGGTATTTTACAATGAACACATTCCATTTCATCCCGCATTGCTTTTAGGGGAGCAAACACTTGTCGAGTTTTCACTTGTTTGTAAGTTTCTAAAGAAAGCCAATGTTTTAAATCTATTATAATGTAACCTCTGTACACTTGACATAACATCATCTAACCTTGTGTTTGGCGCATGATAGCCATAGTTGCTTATGCGCCATAAAACCCCATATAACTAACTAACTAACATATCAAACCTAACAAGTTTCAAGCTCGAAGTGATCTCGAGTCACCCACTCGAGAATATAAGCCAAATTGGCTCATGAATGACCGGTGTACATCCGTTCCTCAGCGGGCACTCTCACAATTCGCAGCGCAGGTAAACCTATGTACAACGAATACCCGCTGCGAGTCAATTTGCATCTAGTCTTTAAACATAACTGTTGCAATGAAAGAAAAGAAACAAAACCTAGCAGAATAACCACGCAGATGAGACCACGTCTCACAAAACTTGTTCGCGCTGCAAAGAACTGCGCCATACATAGGTTACATAAAAAGAAGCGTCGTCAAAGTTACATAACTGCAGCGAAAGTTAACTAAAAGTACAAAATTCTACGCAGGTATAAAAGCTCAAAACTTCGTTTGCTTTCATTGTTGTACAGTTGCGTAAATGAATAAAAATGCAAACACTAAATACAAGAAGTCCTTATGGGTAACGGAGTGGATTCCAAGAGAAGGCAAGCGTAGCAGGGGGCGGCAGAAAATTAGGTGGGCGGATGAGATTAAGAAATTTGCGGAAATACGGTGGCCGCAACTGGCACAGGAATAGGATAATTGGAGAGAGATGGGAGAGGCCTTTGCCCTGCAGTGGGTGTAGTCAGGCTGATGATGAGAATGATGATTATTCATGGAATTCTCCATTCTTCAGCCGCGCTCTCCGCGGTCACGGTCGGACGGCCGGGCTACTAGCTAACGTCTCCCAAAATCTGAGGGGCTGATTGCTTCCACCTCTGCGGGACGTGTCCAAAGCCAGGGTCGCGCTTGAGAAGCTCAAAGCTAGAGGGGCGCTTTCTCCTATCTTGGCTCCCTGCATGTTGCGTCCCCCTCTGACTCGCGGGTCCTCTGTGGCACTCTTTTGTGCGGCAACCGTGCATCCTCCTCTGTAGCCCGCCGCGGGCGTCACCTGCCTCATCATAACCCGTGCTGCAGTCCCACAATGGAGCCGGTGGCTTACGCCCTGACTGCGCATAATGAGTAGGCTGGGCTTTTATGCAACGCTTGCGAACTTTTGAGCACCGCGGTGGCAATTTCGAGAAATTACGCGAGGTCCTCAAATGTAAAAGCTTGACCCATACTTTTTGCTTTCTCGCAGAAGTGTTCGGATTAGCTGCCTTCATGCGTAGCCGTCTTCCGGAATCTTCGCCTGTTGACTTTCGTTGCATGTCAAAAGTTTTCCTGTTGCCAACAGGTGCTAAGCTGCCGACCCTTCCCTCAGTCGACCCATGAACTCCCAAAGGCCCGTCATGTTTGCAATTTTTCTTGCCGCGCAGGGAAGCCACTTGCGCTTTGCCCACAATGCCAGGCGCCGGCTCACCTGCACAACCGCTCGCTCCCGTGACGTCTGCTGTTTCTTCTAAGCACAACAGCTCGTTTCCCTGCACTTAAATTTCTACCGAGCATAACAGTTCGCTATCCTGAATTGTGCATTTTGATGCAGAGTCATTATCATTCCGGCTTCCATTAACAATCTGAGCGACATCGTCCTTTTTATCTAACGCTGCGCTCTGACTTGGCGCATCAACGTTGCGCTCTGACTTGGCGCATCAACGTTGCCATTCGGCGGCTCTCCATGAAACTCTTTTCCGGAAAGCTGTATTTCGGTGCGGAGGCATACAAGCTCACTACAGATTTTCTGGCGCCGAACGTCCACCTCATTTGCCATAGCGGCATCTATCTCAGGGCCATAACTGGCCTTGTCACTGATTTCCTCACTGTCTGCATTTGCTGCCAAAACATTCTTGGTGCTTTCGTTATGACTGGCGGCATTGTAACTCTTTTTGTTTGCCTTTAGATCTACACTTTCGGTCCCTGCTCCTGCCGAACTGGCAGTTATTTCTGAGCTTGAAGCTGCCCTGTCACTGCTCTCCTGAGCGATTGTTGTGTCCATAACTGACCAAGCGGGGTTCTTAAGGTGGTCGCTGACACTTATCGAAGCGTTGCGCGCTGCCATCACTTCGGCCTTTGGAGCCAACATCTGCATTGATGCCGAAGAAGCGGAAGAGGGTCCTTTTCGCTGTTTCATAGCTGTCGACCTCCTCGTCGGACAGGCGCGCCAATACGCTGCTGACATCACCAGGAAGGACAACATTGACCATTCGGCCTGGTCTATCTCCTCCTCTCTACAGATTTGCTCAAAATTTCCGAGGAAAGTTTTGAAGTTTTCACCTCTTCGGAAACTCCTGAGGCGATCTCGGGGCCTTTGCCATTTGACAAACTGAATCTTACGCATGAGCTCCTGCTGCTCTCGTTCACGTAGTTCCTCTAGCTCAGCCCGTCTCTTACGAGTCTGCTCCTGCCATTCTCTTTCTTGCTCCTCGCGGAGCCTTCGTCTTTCCTGCTGCTGAAGCAGTTCTCTCTTCTCTTTCTCCTCGCAGAGTTTTCGCTTTTCCTGCTCCTCTCGCTTCTCTTTCTCCTGGAGAAGCCGTCGCGTTTTTTTCTTCGCTTTTCGTTCCGCAATCGTCTCCCACGCCTCGTCTGCCTCCTCGACTGTCACCTCCTCTGCCCGCATCACATCCAGAATCGCCTCTCTCGTTTTAGTGGGGTCTACTGATATGCCCAGTTCTTCCAAAATTTCAAGGAGGTCCTCTACCTTGAACTTCTCCGTCGCGGAACATACCTCGTGCCACTAATCCCCGCTAAAACACAAAGCCTCAGCTTGAAGTGAACAAAACAAAACCTGCCAAATATTTATTTTCTAAAAAACACAAACCCACTACTAGCATCTGCCTGTCCTAGTGCGGTCTGGCGAAACGAATGGCAAACATCGGGCACTCACCCTCCCGAGATACAGGTGACGCCGTCAGTCCCATAGCTGCCGGGTCCGTTGGAGCTGGTGACCTGACCTGTCCGTCTCTCGGTTTGCAGAAGAATACTTGGTGCTGTCGGTCCTGAAGCTGCCGAGGTCCGTTTGAGCCGGTGACTTGACGTGGACATCTCATAGCTGCCTTCCAGAGTTTGGGACGCAGCTTCCATCTTACTGCTGGCAACTAGTTATTGGGATCGGGTAGTGTAGTTGGGCCGGAGGAGGGGACGAGGAAGTCGGAGACGATTTTAAGAGAACAGGAGGAAAAACTTTATACAGGCTATTTACATGATTTACAAAAAGAGCAACTGAGAGTGCCACTCACAGCCGAGTTAAACAGGCCTCTCATTCCCTAGAGTCCCTAGACAGAGGACCGCATCGCCCAGGAGGGAGTGGCCTGAACGTTCACTTTTGCGCACAGCCTCACTGCTTCTCTCACTTGTAGCCACGTACCTGTCACATGTTAGAGCTTGAATGAGGAGAATGTCGGCGAGGTCGCGTAGGCTGCGGTAGGTCAGCACGGGTTGTTCCATGGCTAGCTGATGGAAGACACGTGTTGCCGAAACCTGTGCTTAATAACACCCAACTCGTGGCGCAGGCACACAGGAACCATCATAATAATAATGTTAAGTAGCTCTGCAATCCCTAATCATTAATGTTCAGCAAAGCTTTTGCTGTGGTGAAGAATTTTTTTTAGTGCTACCGTAGTGCTCTGGTCTTAAGATTCATTACGTTCGTCTATTATCGTATAAGGCTATTATGCCATTTTGGTAACATTCAGCACCTGCAAGGCACTGTCAGCAGCTCCATCTCAAGTGGATGCTAAATGTCCTTGGCAATAAATGCGGTGTCCTTGCTTCAGCACTGAATAAATGTTTATTATTCACTGAGCATTCTTTTTTTTCTCCACTTAACGTTATTAAACTTTGCTGTTCCTTTGGAAAATGCAGTAAAACACAGCTCAGCTCTTGAAATCGCACTGAAAACAGTACATTGAAGCAACATCGTCGAAATCGTGAAACAAAACATTTATCTTTGTGCTAGCATCGATTTGATGGGAGGGATGTAACCAACGCTGCGCCCGCTTTCTGAAATCCTCGCCAAAGAGGGCACTAATTGCTTGATCCCAAAGCACCTCCTGGCCAAGCTTGGGACCCCTTTGCAACATAAAAATGACAGCAGTTGTTAACAATTAAACATACAGCATTCGCTATGAATATAACAGAATATAGCAAGTGCACTTATGCAATAGATACAAATGTACACTGAATATTAAGTTTTGCATCACTGCTCTAGAGAGAGTAAGAAATATAGGAACAGATAAATGTTAAGGCATCATAAACTATTTTGTGAGGTATTTCTTCAGTTTACGAGCGAAACTGCATGATTTTTTTTTTTCAGAGCTATAGTTGGCATGTTTCATATTTTAGTTACCACAAATTGCAAAAAACATCTACCATAGATATTTTGTGTGGGTGGGAAATTTCCTAAGGTAAGGCCTGTGGTGGACTGAAGGAGGGGCTAAATTGATACATGGAAAGGGCAATGATATTTGTGACGATAGAAATGTTTTAGTATGCTAGCACTAATGCCCCTACTCACTGATTTTGAGGATCTTTGTCGAAAGCCTGTTTGACCTGATATAAAATGAAACTACAATAAAACACACACAGCGCCATAAATAAAACACAGCGGCATGAACAGATCAGCCTCTCTGTCCACTGCATTAGACATCTATGCCATTGCCGCAGCTGAACATACCACATGCTGAACTGCCAGTCTCTCGTGCTGTACTTTGGGTGTCATCGTCTTCATCAACTTCCATTCGTGCGCAGTGGATCCAAGCGCCAAAACTGCAGTGCTAGCGCACCTAATTTGCATTTGGCTTAACCATGCTAGAACGCCCGTCTTTTTTTTTTTAATGGTGTAATAGATGAAAAGGAAAAACCTATCAGCTGAAAACTAACAGCTTGTTGAAATCGTTATAGTTAACCTTGTTTATTATTTTTAGCTAACATTATCTGAATTCATAAGAAAGGAGACGTCAAGGACTTGAAGAATTACAGACCGATCAGCTTATTGTCCGTTGCCTACAAGATGTTTACTAAGGTAATCGCTAATAGAGTCAGGACAACCTTGGACTTTAGTCAACCAAATGATCAGGCAGGCTTTCGGAAAGGATACTTGACAATAGACCACATTCACACTATCAATCAGGTGATAGAGAAATGCGCAGAATATAACAAACCCCTATATACAGCCTTCATTGATTACGAGAAAGCATTTGAATCAGTCGAAACCTCAGCTGTCATGCAGGCATTGCGGAGTCAGGGTGTGGAAGAGTGTTATGTGAATATATTGGAAGATATTTATAACGATTGCACAGCTACTATAGTTCTCCATAAAATCAGCAATAAAATTCCAATACGGAAAGGTGTCAGGCAGGGAGACACGATCTCGCCAATGCTCTTCACTGCCTGCTTACAGGAGGTATTCCGGGGACTGGAATGGGAACAGTTCGGGATAAGAGTTAATGGAGAATACCTGAGTAATTTGCGTTTCGCTGATGACATTGCCTTGGTAAGCCACTCAGGACAAGAACTGCAAAGCGTGATCAATCAGTTAGACAGGCAGAGCAGAACGGTGGGGCTAAGAATTAACATGCAGAAAACCAAAGTTATGTTCAACAGCCTAGCAAGGGAACAGCAGTTCGCAATTGGTAGCGAGGTGCTGGAAGTAGTAAGAGAACATGTCTACTTAGGGCAGGTAGTGACCGCAGATCCGGATCATGAGAGGGAAATAACTAGGAAGAATAAGAATGGGGTGGAGCGCATATGGCAGGTTCTCTCAGATCATGAATGGTAGCTTACCAATATCCCTGAAGAGAAAAGTATACAACAGCTGTATCCTACCGGTACTCATCTATGGGGCAGAAACGTGGAGGCTAACAAAGAGGGTTCAGCTTAAGTTAAGAACAACGCAGCGAGCTATGGAAAGGAAAATGATAGGTGTAACGCTAAGAGATCGGAAGAGGGCGGAGTGGGTGAGGGAACAAACGCGGGTTAATGACATCTTAGTTGAAATCAAGAGGAAGAAATGGGCTTAGGCAGGGCATGTAATGCGAAGGCAAGATAACTGCTGGTCCTTAAGGGTAACGGAGTGGATTCCAAGAGAAGGCAAACGTAGCAGGGGACGGCAGAAAGTTAGGTGGGCGGATGAGATTAAGAAGTTTGCGGGAATACAGTGGCGGCAACTGACAAAGGACAGGGTTAATTGGAGAGACATGGGAGAGGCCTTTGCCCTGCAGTGGGTGTAGTCAGGCTGATGATGATGATGATTATTATTATTTTTAGCACTATCTTTTGCAATTGCATGATGAGATCCAGATAATTTTTGTATGTCCCACCCCAAGGTTCGATACAATATGGTAGGTGGCTAATAAATGCAAAATTGGGCGCACATAATGCCAGTATATCAAAATATTCCCTCACCTGCCAAAGGGAATGACACCCACACACCATTTTCTGGGAAGCCACATCAGTCAGGTTGTGCTAGTGCAAATGGCTGCCCAACGTGATGCCTGTTTATTTATATGGGAACGTGCATTCTATCAGCAAGTTATGGACTGTTATTTGAACACTGGTTGTGTCTTTGTCATTTAAATACCATGCATTTGTTTTTGCTTTTTGTACTTACAGTAAGCTTATTTGCTGAATACAGTTTTTCTTCTTCAATCACTTCTTGATTTGCTTTTCCTTCTAATTCCTTTATGTCATCACGTGTCATCATCATGTCATCAATTTTTTTTAATAGTCAACTACTAATGGTTCGTTATTAACATATAATGGTGCATGGTATATGGGGTTTGAAATCTCAAAGCAACACAGGCTACGAGGGACGCAATAATGGAAAGCTCCAGATTATTGTAGACCACCTGGGGTTCTTTAACATGCACTGACATCGCACCGTACTATGCGGGCACCTATCACAGACTAAGTATGGATCCTTGTGGAATTCCTGTATAGAGAGAGTGCGGTGAAGGAAAATTTTATTAGCATAACATGGAGGTGCGTTCCTCTACCACTACGAGCGGACGTGCGCCACATGCGCTCCGCAGTTTTTGGGCTTTTTGGCCCGGTCAACTCAGCGGAACTGCCAAAATTTTGGTGGGAGGCGACGCAGGAAGAGAAGCGGACCACGAGGACACCATTTTCAAACCGGTGGGCCCAATATTTTTTGGATTTATCCGGTCTTGAAGATCAACCACGTGGACGAATGAGCTAAGCCAACGCTAGGCCTAGCGACTAGGCTTCACGGGCGGCGACTTCCGCGGACTCCTCGACCTCGGCAGGCGACGGAGGCAGCGGAAAGATGGCCCAGACGCAAGACATCCATGCCAGACATGAATTTTTGGCAAACCGAATTATGGAGACCCAAGAAAGAATGGAGGAAGACCAACGAGACGCCACCGCCGGGGGATCCCATGTACAGGGCCCGACGGTGAACACCCAAATCCCGGGAGGCAGCACCCTAACAAAAACAGCGCAGGCGAGTCGCAAATACGATTCGGACTCAGACTGGACAGTAGCCATGTCACAACGGCGGCACAAGAAAATACGGAAGAGCCAGGAAGCGACGGCAGGCCACGTGACGGGGGATCCGAGCCCCTCAAGCGGAGGGAAAAGCACAGGCGACAAACAAAGCACAACCAAGCAAGACGAGAGGGAAGGAGCGCCGAAGAGGAGACTCCCTCCCCTACCGAAAGAAGATTTAAAGGTGATCCTGAGGCCAAAGGGACTAGCAGTGCGAGAGCTGCAAACACACCAAGTGGCGCGAGCGGTGGTTGCAGCCACCGGGCATGGATGCAAGGCAGAAGACCTTATAATCCGACTGCGCAACGGCTCGAATATCATAATCGTCAGCACGAATAAGGAAGAGACAGCCAAACAAGTCAGAAACATAGCGCAGCTCAACTTTGGTGGAAGAAGTTACCAAGTCACGGCACACGTGGCGGCGCCGGAGGGAACGCTACGGGGAGTCATCCACGGGGTAGACCCGGGAACCCCAGAAGAAGAATTAAAGGCCAACCTAAGGACAAGAACGCACGGAGTGAAGATTTTGGCGGCACGAATGCTAGGGAGATCCAGCACAGCAGTCATTACCTTCAGCGGCCCAATCCTTCCCAAGCAAGTCCTGCTCTACGGGGGAGAGATGTGGTGCCACCCATACAGACCAACGAGGCAGATATGCTACAACTGCTACCAGCAAGGGCATCGAGCAGATGTATGCCCAAACCCGGAAAGCAAGGCGTGCAGGCAATGCGGCCAAGCAAATCCGGAGACGCAACACCAATGCGTACCGAAGTGCCTCGTGTGCAAGGGCTCCCACGTCACAGGAGCAAGGGAATGCACACAGCGACTAAAATCATTCGGAGAGCTACGAGCCTGGGGTCAGCAGCAACGCGGCCGCAGCCAAGGCAGGAATGGAGGACGACGACCACGCTGGTTCCGGAACGAGGACCAGGAGAAACAACCTGACTACCGAAGCGAGTCCAGGGGACGCAGCAACAGCCGCAGCCGGGACCGGAGCCAGAGCCGGGGACGAGGCGAGGCGAGCCAGACCACGGCCAGCCAGCAGCAAACGCAGCAGAAGAAAAGCGGCGGAGTTAAGGTAAGCTGGGGAGGCGGCTCTCCCAAAATACTTTTTGCTCCGCACGAGGAAAACAACACAACAGACACCAAGGCAGAAAACGAAAGCCTAAGAGCAGAAATCAACAACATAAGAAAGGAGAATAGGCAGCTAAGAAAGCAGATCAGCGACTTAATCGCAGAACTACAGGAGATACGGAGAACAGGTTTCTCACCAGTGAGAACGCCAACACCACCACCACAAACTATAGAGAACCCACAAAACATGGGGGGGACCAACACGGCAGGGGAAGACCTAAAAACACTCATGCTGCAAATGCAACAACAAATGCAGCAACAAATGCAACAACTAAGCCAGAAGATAGCTTTGCAAGACCAGAGCTTCCGTAATTACGTTAAAAATCAAACAACACAGAGAACACTAAACGACGCCAGAGACCGCCTCTTTAATGAGCGGAGGTTCGGTACAGAAACCCAAGGGAACAATAGTAGCTGCAACACAGCAACATGGCAGGAGGACAACAACTAGAGATTTGGCAATGGAACTGCAGGGGCTACAGGCGCAAGCAGGGGCTCCTGCAGCAATTCATTAGCACTAGGGGAACCCCACCAGACCTAATCTTATTACAAGAAACAAACTGTACCCCAACCCTAAGAGGCTACTCATGCCAGGAGAAAGGGAAAACAGCAACACTCATTAGCGACAAAATAACAGCAATAAATCATGGGGAAATAGCAGACACACACCTAGAACACGTGATAACTGAAATAATTCCCAAAAGGAAAAGGAAAGCGAAAAGCACCTTTGTTATAAACATATATAGCCCACCTAAAAACAGGGGAGACTTCACCAAGCTTTTCGCGGAGGCAAAGAAACTTGCAGGGCAGAACACCCTAGTTATAGCAGGAGACTTCAATGCGAAAAGCCCGCAATGGGGCAGCAAAAAAGAGGACATAAAAGGGCGGAGCATATGTACAGCAGCAGAAAACACAGGCTGCGAGCTACTTACGGATGAGAGCCAACCCACAAGGCAAGGAAACAGCGTAAGCGTAGACACGTGTCCCGACCTAACCTTTGTCAGAGGAGCTAAACAAGCAGAGTGGGAAAACACACAGGAGAACCTAGGCAGCGACCACTTTATAATCAGAGTGGCCATTGAAGCCGAAAGCATCAGAAGGAAAATAGGCAAGGCAAGACTGACAGACTGGGACGCTTTCCGCACCCACTGCAAAAGCATCAAAGGCGACATCACGTCTTTAGAAGAATGGAGCCAACAACTTAAACAAATAAGAGATACATATACCAAAGAAGTTAACCGCACAGAACAGGCACCAGAGGTAGACAAACGACTCCTCGGCCTATGGGAGGCAAGGAAAAGCCTAACCAAACGCTGGAAGAAACAGAAGCTTAACAGGAAACTAAAAAAGAAGATAGCAGAAATCACCAAGCGAGCGGAAGAATACGCAACACAACTGGCTAGACAGGGATGGCAACAATTCAGCACAACACTGAATGGCACCCTAGGCACGGCCAGAACGTGGCAAATACTAAGAAAGCTCATGGACCCATCGAAGAACCAAGCAGAAAGTAACAAATCGATACAAAGACTGATCCACCAATACGAAGGGACGGAGGAGCAGCTAATCCAAGCAGTAAAAGAGAAATGCTACGGAAAAGAACAGGTGAAAGCCTACCAAGGAGAATACCAAGGGAAAGAAAACCAGGACATGGACAAACCGATAACAAGAGAAGAAGTTATTCAAGCCATAAAGGCGACGACAAAGAACACGGCAGCGGGGGCGGACAAGATCCAGAACTCGTTGATAAGAAATCTCAGCGATGAAGCGGTAGAACAGCTCACAAAATACTTAAACAAACTCTGGGCAGAGGGAACGGTTCCGAAAGAGTGGAAACACGCGGAAGTCGTTATGATACCCAAACCAGGCAAAAAACTGCAGATAGAAAATCTCAGACCTATCTCGCTAACATCGTGTCTGGGCAAGCTTTTCGAAAGAATCATCACTAAAAGAATACAAAGACACCTAGAAGACGGAGGATGGTACCCCAACACCATGTTCGGCTTCAGGGAACATCTATCGACCCAAGACGTGCTGCTTCAGCTCAAAGAAGAAGTACTAGAAACAATGCCAAGCAAAGGGGAAAACGTAGTCATGGCCGTGGACATCAAAGGGGCCTTCGACAATGTATCCCACGCAGCAATTATGGAAGGCATCAACGCCACCAACTGCGGAAACAAAACACACGACTACGTGAGAAGCTTCCTCACAAACAGAACTGCAATGGTGGGTTTGGGAGACCTACGAAGCGAGGTCTTTCAAACACCATGCAGGGGAACTCCACAAGGCTCAGTGATATCACCAGTGCTCTTCAACATATCAATGATCACCCTAGCCAAAGAGCTCAGCCAGATACAAGGAATCAGACACGCAATGTATGCGGATGACATCACCATATGGACCAGCGAAGGCTCGCTAGGAAGCAAAGAAGAAAGTCTACAAGCGGCAGCCACCTGCATTGAAGGATACATGAAGAAGAGGGGACTAAGGTGTTCCACCGAAAAGTCCGAACTTCTCAGAGTAGGAAGGCACCCTACAGAGGCTAACCTCGAGGTGAAACTAGAAGGGCAGAACATACCGGAACAAAGAATGATAAGAATACTCGGTATGTGGCTGCAAGGTAGCAGGAAATGCAGCCACACACTCAGCCTACTACGCAAAGCGGCGGAGCAAGTAGGCCGAATGATAAATAGAGTAGCCAGCAAAAGGCATGGCATGAAGGAAGAAGACACAATCAGACTGGTGAACAGCCTGATAGTCAGTCGAATAACATACTCACTACCATACCACGTAACCATCAAAGCTGAAAGAGAGCAAGCAGAAGCTATCCTTCGCAAAGCGTACAAGATAGCCTTACATCTACCAAGGAACACGTCCAACGAGAAGCTAATGCAACTAGGGCTAAACAACACTTTTGAAGAGCTGAGTGAATGCCAAATAAAGGCACAACTTCAAAGACTCAGCGACACAAGAACCGGACGAGCACTTCTGGCTAGGTTGGGTCGGGAGACGGAGAACCATCACAACAACAGGGCAAACATACCAGACGCACTAAGAAGAAACATAAGCGTACAACCCATCCCCCGCAACATGGACCCAAACCTCCATGCCAGCAGGAGGAGAGCCAGGGCAGAATACTATGAAAAAACAATAGGGCACAGGGACAGCACGGTATACACCGACGCTTCCCCGCACTATGGTGAACGAGGAAATAAAATGGTGGCGGTAGTCGTCAACCACCAGGGAGAACACATAACGAGCCTCACGGCCAGGGCATCAAATGTAGCAGAGGCGGAGGAGATAGCGATAGCCCTAGCAATGAGGGAGGGGGATAGAAAGGGGAGACCCTTGAATATCTTAACAGACTCACAAGAAGCGTGTCGAAACTACACAAAAGGAAGGGTAGGCAAAACGACACTCAGGATCCTCAGCGAGGGGACACCCTCGGGGAGGAGAGAGAAACATAACATAATTTGGATACCAGGCCACGCGGGGGTCTGGGGCAACGAAAGGGCGGACGAACTAGCTCGAGGGCTTACTATCCGAGCTGGGGGGTCACAAGCCCCGGAGGAGCTCTGGACTAGCCTAGGGGCTGGGTACTCTGAAACACTAAGTTTATACAGGGGGCTAAGATACAAATACCCCCCACCACACAAAGAGCTAAGCAAGGAAGAAGCCGCAAAATGGCGGAAGCTACAGACAGGCTCCTTCCCCAACTTATATATACTAAGCAAGATGTTCCCGACACAATACCGCGCCACATGCCCTTGGTGCGAAGCGAGGCCAACACTATACCACATAACATGGGAATGCGACAGAAACATATCGTTCCACAAACACGACACACCAAGTGCGGAGCAATGGGAGAGCAGGCTCACCAGCTGCGAGCTAGAGGCCCAAAGGGCACTCATAGCACACGCAAGCGAGGTGGCCAGACTCAGTGGAGCCCTGGACTAGGGGACCACCCAAGGCTAAGGAGGCAACCTCAAGACTTGAAGAGAAGACTTGAAGAAGACCTCCACCGCAGGCTAAATCTTAGCAATCAATAAAGTTTCTACTCACTCACTCACTAGCATAACATGACTAGCAAGGAGGTGAGAAATGTTATACCCAAAGCTGTAGTGTTTTAATTTTGCTTTGATAATAAAATGACAATGCCTTCTTTAAATAAAAAAATATCACTATTGCTATCATGTCATGTTATACTGCATTATTTATATGAGTAATGATACCACTGCAGTGGAAGTTGAATGATTCGGCCTAAATCCATGTTTTTATTCTCAGAGGATACCATAGTTCTCAATAAACTTTTTAAATCTCTGCCCAAGAATTCTATTTAGAATGTTATTAAGTATGCTAATAAGAGAAATTTGCCTGTAACTGTTGGAATTACTACGGTCACCATCCTTGTATACTGGTGTAACCTTTGTTGTCATAAGAATGTGAAGATATTTAGAAGCAATAAAAGAATGATTAAAAACAGCACAAAATCACACCAAAAGTTTAAAAAATCTCTTCAAATAACCATCAAGACCTGTTACTTTTTTCTTGGGCATTTTTTTAAAATATAGGTTCTGTTTCTCCGAGTTCATTTTAAACACAGCAAAATATTAGGCATGCTCGGCATATTAGAATTTAAGTTCAGTAGCATCATAGCTAGATATGTTCTGTAGAAGCTGAGGAATTATTCAAAGTTTCAACTATTTCCGTCCACTGATTTAGAAAGTGCGTAATATAATTGTGGGCTTCTCAAAACTTTTCCACAATTTTCAAGAGTCTTCGAGTTTCCATTGACCCATTCTATCCAATCCCTGTGAAATTCCCTTTTTGAGCTTTCATCATTGTCACAAACTTGTTTCGTGTGGTCCTAAACTTGTAGTGTGCCAACTGTGACGGGTTCTGCTACCACCATGCACCGACACCACGCTACGCCTGCGGACAAAGAAGTTGCCCCGCTCTCTTGATGCTGGCTACGCCTCAACATGCTGCAAGATCCTACACAGTGGCTCGGTCTCTCCAAGGGTACATAATAAACGCACCTCTACAACTGACAGAATTAAAACTCTTCTTTTTCACACTTCCATTTAATATGCCAGTAATCTTTACCTCTTAAAACTGCAGGTATGGATTGGTTCATTCCCAGACGAGGCGGTCTATTACGAAAGCAATCCCTGATTCTACAACTGGTATCTACTGTTGTATTCAAGGACATAGTGCTGGGGGTTACTATAGGTAGTCGGAACATTTTGCCTCCTTGGCAAAAACTTTTGAAGCGACAGAAATGGAAGCATATTACATTCAAATAAAATTTTGGAACGTCCTGTGCCCTGAAGTACTTCACTTTTTTGTTGTTTTTTTATTGAGTGTACAGGGTGCTTCTCCTAACTTTGCTTCGCTTTAAAAGACAACAGTGCACTCTGCAAGGACCCGACTAGAGTACTGTTGTCGGCAGTCATCTTGACCAAGTCCACATACATTTAAATGCGACTGATTAGCTGCAGCTGAATAACAAAAAAGTTGTAATCTTTGTGTTTTTTCTTTTGTTTTCTTTTTATTTATTTTGCGTCTTGTTCCTCCAAATTTCGATTTTTGCTGACTACCAGTTATTGCTCTTTTCTTGCTTCTTTTATTGCCCTGTTACGCATGTTAGATGTTCCTTCTATATATTCAAGTTCTAATTTTTACCACCCCCTATGTAATACCCTCGTAAAGAGGGCCTTTAGGGGTATCTTGAAATAAAGAAAAAATAAAACAAAAATAAATGAACAATTAAATCTACCTGTTGTTAACTCTGGAGGAAAATTTTCAGTTTAGAAGTTCTAGAGCCTGTTATATAATGTCCAGGCGCGCAGGAAACTCGATTAAAGCGCACCGCCACTGATGACGTGTTGCAATGGCTAAGGCGCCAAATTCGAACTGCCTGCTCTAGAATACTCCGACATGCACTTTCTTCCGTTTCGGTGCTCTCAAAAATAACGACCACGCAGTTAGCGATGACTGCCCTTTTCCTTTCGCCGGAACACTACAGTAGCGTAGGCAGCTGGAACTTCAAATAGGGCACCGTAGGCAAGAGAAGCCGTCAACGACGTGGCATTTACATCAAGATTTCTGCGCGCCTCACGCGCTCAGTTTCGGTTTCGTTCTTAAAAAAGCGCTGGACTTCCTTTGCGCCGCAGAGCTTTATGGATTTTTTTTCTTCGGGGCAAAAACTGAGATGCAAGAAGGAAAACTGAGGAGAGGCCCTCGCTACGGTGGCTAGATGAGTAGGCAGAGTAGGTGTGCCAAACGGTATGGGATAAAGCGTAGTTCCGCGCGCCTCCGCTTCGTGATAACAAATCTAGCGCCGCTGCTTTCCACCCGGCGCTCGGGTACGGATCGTCTGCGATGCTGCTACTCGCCGCGGTTGCATTTGGCTTTTCGCTCACCTCAATTATGGCTTACAACGTAACTTTCTGTTTCTGTGTTAACTATATCGCTGTAGAAGATATTCACTATTTGGCAATGAAACGTTAAAAGTAAGAGACAACCGCTACTTTATCTTCGTCTGTTTCCATCAGCGCTCTAGCGCAGTGCACTTCGCAACAGACCTAGTGCTTTATCGTAAAAACAAAAAAAGAACCTTACAGTAGGGTCCCTACTTACAGTCAGCTTAAAACTGGTGAGTAAAAGGCTTAAATTTCCATTGCTTTGGTGCTATGGGGTCCAAAATTGTTTAGAAAATGCGAGTTGTCCGTCATGTGGCTAAGTACAGTATTGTGAGACTTTACAAAATTTTCTCGCCTCAACCGCTGGCTCTTTAACGCAGAAACTGCGCACAGAATTTGGATATTCTATTGAATATTGAAGAATTTGAATCAGCCGCGCATGATGCAAACACGTAATCGTCTCTCTCAAAATCGACGAACCAAAAGCCAACTCTGGTTTTTCTTCAAAGGGCGTTTGTGACGCCATCTGTTGTATGCCTAGAAAAGCGTCTCAACGCAAAGGGCGCCGAGGTCAGCATTACAAGCTGCGCAGGTCATTTGATGGCGCTACGGTCGCCCTTTGCGGCAACCCGCCGCTGGCGCGCGTTTCAGTTCGTCGATCTCGGCGCAGACGACTACGGAGTTCCATCGTTCGCGGCTATATCAAGTAAGTACCGTTGTAAAACTTGCTACGAGTCAAAAGTTAGCATAATGCGCAAGCTCTGTTTTGAGGCGACAAAACTTTTTGAAGTCTTCACGATGAAGATATGCGCAAAACTGTATGTACTGGACGTCGCCTTGAATGCAACTCCGAGCAGTAGTTCACCGAACGTACGGGACAACACATTTGTCATTGAAGGCAATGCTTTTAGTCTACCAAAATCATTTTCTACGTGGCATGCTATGCAGCACAGACGCTATGGGGAATGCGAGCGTTTTTTGAGACCGGCGCTACCGTTCTAGTTGTGGCCGCGGCCATGTGCCAGCCTGCGCGAAAATGGGAAGCCTGCTATTCTCACCTGCTGCTTCAAATGGACACCTTCGCGACTGCTTGCACGTTCGCTCGCTCGACTAGTGTGACAAAGCGTATATAGGCGAGTTTGCCTGACCACTTAGCTATTTCCCGCGGCGAGGGGTTTCCCAAGGAAATGAAATTAGGGGAGAGGGGGAGTGTTGGAGGTAGAGGAGAAGCGGCAGTCATTTTTATTTTTATTTTTATTTGTGTCGTTGATGTGTCGCGTAACGTTTAATCGTACTCTAACACTCGTGAGAAAGTGCAAAAAAAAAAGAAATTGGTTGCGAAATAAGCGGGTGGCTTAATTCAGGAAGGCAAGGGCGGGGATGGAGGATGGAGTGTAGGGAAATCACTGCCCGTGGCTCAAATGTGCCATATGAGATGGGATGTGAGCAGCATATCAGACCAGCTAACAAATCGTGCCAGCAAGCTTCAGTCTATCGCAAGCCTTCATTTCATTCATAGCTAAGGCCCCCCTCCTTGAAAAATAAAAGTAAAAACAGCGCGTGTTTAAAGTGTGAGGAAACGTAGCGCTGAGACGTGCGCTTAACTGATAAACAAGTGCTGATAAACGCTCCTATGTTCATGAGTTACTTTACTTTGTTCGGTTACTCATTCGCTTCAGTATCGAATTTAAATATAAGCTAATATTCTATCGATCATTTCCAATTTGCTAGATCCCTGTTCATCGTGTAAATGCACTAAGCATGTATTTCGTTGAAATACGTGGATTACGGTTACGTGGTGCGGTTGTCATTTTCAGAAGGAAACTGTACAAAAGACTGCCATAATATGACGGTTGAACTTTTACACAGGGCAGAGCCTTACAGAACACAGCAGTCAGGGGAAAACATGCTGTACCTACGGCCGAGCTGAACAACTCCGATAGTCCAAACTCTGCATCCCTGGCACTATAATATGCACACCTCTCTCTCTTTTTTCCTTATGCAGTTTACTCTCAATATATATCGCATACATCGCAGTAATATCGATAGTAACAGTGAAGTTAATCGGCTTCACACATGCATAGCAAAGGCCGGAGGAAGCGGCCGCGAACCGAGATTTCACCGGCGGCGCCACCGCTGCATCATGACATAAGGGCGCGCGCTTCCCCCGCCCGTCGGCACACCTATACTCACGTAGACGCCACACCCTCGCTACACCCGAGCTGCACCCCAAAAAACGTGCTGGAAGTCACGCGCTTTTGCTAGGAAAACTGTGACCCAACCGCCTCTCCTGAGTTCTTTACTTCCTCCATGAAAACTAATGAGGCATCGTTTTGCCCTGGCTTCAAACTCCACATACTGTAGTAGTTAGTAAAAGTTTAGTTAATTTCTTCCCTAATTAGGATTGTTTTTATTGTTCGCTTTATTGCAGATGATCATCAGTTGCAGTTTTATTGCAGCTGATGATGAATTCTCGATCGTGTGAATGCCACTTTACTCACGGTTGGATGCAGACCTCTCGATAAATGCAGAGTCTAAATTTAGTAGTTCAAAGATTAACTATTTAATGCTAGTTAACTTGCCTGCTGTATATAGGTGCACGCCACCGCTGACAGCGCTTTCCTGAAGAAAGCGGTCTTCTAACTCGAAACTGCCATTTTTAAAAACGTCTTTCGTAGTGAAGCAGTCTGCATAATCCTCACGAGTGTATAACAGCGATTGCCCAGACGAAGACTGCCTTTTATCGACACTTTAGCCGGCGGATATACCTTTCCGCCTTCGCTCACTCTGTTTAAGTAGTGCTTCAAAGAGCACCTTTGTCGTCCTCTTCGAGCGTGAACTGCTGAACAGATGACGACGACAGTAATGACCCAGGCTTCATGTAAGGTTTGGGAACGAACCAGTCTTTGAATATGGATATGAGCACGAGAAAGGACACACAGTGAGAAAATCCAATGATTGTCTGAGTCTATTCTCGAAATAGCGAAAAAGAATGCGCAAAGCTGACAAGAACAAAGAGCCAAGAAAACGCCACATTGCGAAATAAGTGGCAGAAAGCGACTCCACAGGAACGGTAAGTTACATTTCTTTTGGTCACAAATGCTATCTTGAAGGCGAAATTCATGCAATCTAGCAATTCATGCAATTCATGCTGAATTTCCTGAAGGCGAAATTCTAGAGGCCCGTGTGCTGTGCGATGTCAGTGCATGTTAAAGAACCCCAGGTGGTCGAAATTTCCGGAGCCCTTCACTACGGCGTCTCTCATACCCTCAGTCGCTTTGGGACGTTAAACCCCAATAAACCAACCAAACCAACCAACAAATGCTATCTGCCCATTAAACCTTAGCAAGAACAGCTGTTTGTACGATTTTCATTTCGAATACAGGCCTTAGAGATGGTATTCGACTCAACTCAGGATATAGACGTGGAATATGAGACACATACCCTGCGTGAATTCGCGAGATGCTCATTTTAAAAATTTCAGCGGCGTTAGCAAATTCTTCGCCTTAGGTCATATTTGTGGTTACACTAACTAGCAAAAATCCTGCAGTTGTGATTCTTCATTGATTCATTTTCATTCAGGTCATTCAACGCTAAGCATTACGGACTAGCAACAGAAGTTGTACATCGTTGTGTGAAGTGACGTCAGAGGTGCGATGCCGATGACAGTAGCGCCGAATAGTCCCCAGTGAGGCTCCGCTAGGAAACCAGCTGCGTTGCAAGAACTTGGGCTAACACAAATAGAGCTCGTCGTCTCGATATTGTCAGGAAAGAATGAAACACGAACAGCACTGTGGGCCGTTCCTCCCGAGTTTTCTATGCAAAATCGACTAACAATGAGAAATTAAACTCGTGTATTATACGTTTCAGCATTCACGAGGCATTACGCGCCGCGCTTCTTCCCTACTTGTAGAGAAACGGTCAGAAGCGAAGATGCTAGGTTTGGTAAGTGTGCGAATTCTCTGCACTTGAAATTCTCGCTCGATAATATGCCTCCAAAGCCAGCACTCGTGTCAGCTCCTCCTGGAAGACGAGTGCGGGGGCTCAGCCGTTACAGTTCTGAAGTTTTTTTTTTCCATTGCATGAATTTCAGCTTAAAAGTCGTAGAATAACTTTTTCCTGCGATAGAAGTACCGGTGGCACTTGGCGAAAATGCCGGAGTTGTCCGTGTGAAGACCTGCGAATGAAACCCTCGCCCTCCAGAAGTGTTACCAACCTGCCCCAATAGAAGCCCACACAGCAGAACGAAAAAGGAACGACGAAATCGAATTAAAAGAAGCAGTGGGAAAGCCAACTGCCCTCCAAGAGCACCACCCACCTTCCTTACCACGTAGTTGGGAGGCTGCCCACCCACACATGACCACCTTCGACCCACCACCGCGCACGACTTCCACCCTCCAGAAGCGCCGACCTACTCCGTCCTAGTTCACCCTTCAGGAGAATACTGCTGCTAGAGTAAAACCATTCGTTAGAGTAAAGTCACCAAAGTAATATTCGGTGGTCAATCCAACTGCGTACATTTCTCGCATCAGGTTTCGTGCTGCCAATTTTTCTTTTAATGGCAAAACACTGCACGCTCACTTCACTGAAAATGTAACTGTACGATGTGCCCAGAGGCGTACTGTGAAGCACAACCTTACTAACAGTAGTGATTGGGAGGAGCATTTTTCAGTGACAAGGATTTTTCGGTAACGGTCGGAAGGAGCAACAAATTTTATTTTCCGAAATTCCGAAGCTTTGAGAGTCATTAGTTATCTATTATCGAACGTATTCTTTTATATCAGTGAGAGAGAGAAAAAAATATAGACAAACGACGTTTGGCGACTGAGTGCACCAAGGTGTCCTTCCTCATCACTCCTACGAAATTGAACAGTATTTCGGACAAACGGAACAATAAGTCCGCCAACAGCAGATTTTGCTAAAAAAAATCAGCCCTCTCATTAGAAGCAATGCCAGAGTGTCCAGGGACCTAAGGAAAGCATACCTCTATAATATGTGGTGGAAGAAAAGATGGAAGGGAACGGCTCATGGGAGTATCTCTCAATCTTTCGGGCGCTGTAAAGACGGAAGGGCTCTCCGAAATTATCATAACCTGTCAGATACCGCAGAGAATCCTTATTAAGGCTAACTAAATGGCCAGAAACTCAGCGGCAGAATATGGGTATTGTCAAGGGCCAGAAATTAATAACTCCAATCAAGAACCCTTAAGTAATCGCCAATGTCTTCCTTTTTATTTTGCTTGAAGGCGTCTCTCTAAGAACGGCAATATGGTTAGGAAAATTTTCAAGATACTACTTTATAAACCTACTTAACATATTGGCAGGCAGAATCTTAGCCTTCCTTGGGAGACGGTCTTCAAAAGACACTACCGTATCAGCCCACCGGTGAATAACTTGTACTAAATAATTTATTCATGCAGAATTTTTTTACACCAGGGGATTGATGAGCATAACCTAAGGGAGCTTAAACCTAGGCCAAATAGTGCCAAAGAAAAGAGTTGGGTTCGTTGAAATGATGGGTCTAGCCAAACCAGGAACAGGCTCCAAAGACCTTAAAAGCATCCGCACAGTAAGAAGAAGAATCCGCGAATTCAGATGAGGTACCCGCGCAGTCCAGCAGTTCATTTAGTTCTGTCTCTCCCTCTTCACCTTCGTGGCATCTCTTCTTCCTTTGCATAGCTCGTGAGTTACGTCACATCGCTCGCGCGTAGCTGCGCGCCTCTCACTCAACGCGCCAGCCTCGGCGACCGTTGTGGCTGAGCGGTTGCACCTCTGTGTCCACCGCTCCTGCGTTGTGACTTCCACAGCTTCGCGAGCAGCCCGGAGCCAAGGACCCGCAGACCTCCGCGTGGCTCCTGACCGCCAGGCGCAAGTCTCCAGATGAAGGTGTCGCCTCCGGTGTGTCACCCAAAAAGGTAAGCCGTGTTGCCATCCAACGACCATGGGCAATCTTATTATGGACCCGAAAGTCACTGTTTGTAACCCGCTGCATGTTTAGTTGCGGGAGCCGAGGACCGGAAGCAGTCGAGACTGTCCCTTCGGGACTGCCTATTGTGTGCAGTCGTTCAGCAGCAAGCTATGGTTCATGTTGTTTGAACATCGACCAGACTGGGTTTCGCTTTCGTGAAAGGTTAGTTGAAAGGAGTACCGAACCCAATCAGGTGGACGCTCCATTTTTCTGCCCATTCACGAGAGCTGGGCCTAATTACCAGATCACCATTAGGCGTTGCGGCATGGACGGAAATGGACAAAGCCGAAAGCCTGTATACATCCGACTAGCATAGACTCGTCGGTATCGAATATATCACTGAGCAACGAGCCATCTGCCCTGAAAAAGCACCACCCACCTTCCCTCCGCTGTAGTTAGGAGGCTGCCCACCCACACATACCCACCTTCGACCCACCACCGCGCACGACTTCCACCCTGCAGAAGCGCCGACCTGCTCCGTCCTATTTCACCCTTCAGGAGAATACTGCCGCTAGAGTAAAAATATTCGTTAGAGTAAAGTCACCAAAGTAATATTCGGTGGTAATCCAACTGCGCACATTTCTCACATCAGGTTTCGTGCTGTCAATTTTTCTTTTAATGGCAAAACACTGCACGCTTACTTCACTAAAAATGTAACTATACATTGTGCCCACTGCCGTACGGTGAAGCACAACCTTAGAGGACGGCCTAGTCGAGTGAAGGGCTCTCGAAGTAAATTTTGTGGAGAGCAGCGCACTGCCGGCATGAGAGGAAACAGTGATCTACGGAATAAATTTTGCAACATGACCAACAAAGATTGCTCACAGATAACGCCGATCGACGTGAGTAAAGATTTAGCTACGGTATTCTGCAGCGCAAGAAGGTCATGGACGATTCACATTGCTTTGAACTGCACGTCCGCACACTCCGAGCAGCAAGGAGAGGCTCATGGTTGAAGTAGTGGAGACGCTGGAAACGCTGAAAGCATGCTAAAGTCAAGTAGACAGTATTTGGGACGAACGGAACCATAAGTCCACCAAGGGCGGAGTTTGTCAAAAAATCAGCGCTCTCATTAGAAGCAATTCCACAGTGCCCAGGGACATAGTGAAAGCATACCTCTGTAATATGTGGTGGACGAAAAGATTGAAGGGAACGGCTGATGGGGTATCCCTCAATTTTTCGTGTGCTGTCAAGACGGAAAGGCTCTCTGAAATTATCATCACCTGTCAGATACCGAAGAGAATCCTTATTAAGGCGAACTAAATGGCGAGAAACTCAGCGACAGAATAGGGGTATAGCCAGGGGCCAGAAATTAATAACTCCAATCAAGAACCCTTAAGTAATCGCCAATGGCTGCCTTTTCATTTTGCTGGAAGGCGTCTCTAAGAGCGGCAATATTGTTAGGAAAATCCTCTAGATACTACTTTATAAACCTACTTAACAAATTGGCAGGCAGATTCTTAGCATTGCTTGGGAGGGGGTCCTCAAAAGAGACTACCGTATCACCCCACTGGTGAATTACTTGTACTAAATAATTTATTCATACAGAATTTTTTACAGCAGGGGATTAATGAACATAACATAAGGGAGCTAAAACCCAGGCCAAATAGTGCCAAAGAAGAGAGTTGGGTACGTTGTAATGATGGGTCTAGCAAATCCAGGAACAGGATCCAAAGGTCTTAGAAGCATCCGCACAGTGAGAAGCAGAAACCGCGAATTCAGATGAGGTACCCGCGCATCCAAGTCCAGCAGTTCTTTTAGGTCTGTCTCTCCCTCTTCGCCTTCGTGGCATCTCTTCTTCCTTTGGATCGCTCGTGAGTTACGTCACATCGCTCGCGCGTAGCTGCGCGCCTCTGACTCAACGCGCCAGCCTCGGCGACCGTTGTGGCTTAGCGGTTGCACCTCTGTATCCACCGCTGCTGCGTCGTGACTTCCACAGCTTCGCAAGCAGTCCGGAGACACGGACCCGCAGACCGCCGCGTCGCTCCTGACCACCAGGAATTCTACGCCGACCGAGATGGAAGCCAGGCGCAAGTCTCCAGATGAAGGTGTCGCGTCCGATGTGTCACCTACAGAGGTAAGCCGTGTTGCCATCCAATGACCATCGGCAGTCTTATTATGGACCCGAAAGTCCCTGTTTGTAGCCCGCTGCATGTTTAGTTGCGGGAGACGAGGACCGGAAGCATTCGAGACTGTCCCTTCGGGAGTGTCTATTGTGTGCAGTCGCTCAGCAACAATCTATGGTTCATGTTGTTTGAACATCGACCAGACTGGGTTTCACTTTGGTGAAAGGGTAGTTGAAACCAGTACCGAACCCAGTCAGGTGGACGCTCCATTTTTCTGCCCATTCACGAGAGCTCGGCCTAATTACCAGATCACCATTAAGCGTTGCGGCATGGACAGAAATGGACAAAGGCGAAAGCCTTTATATATCCGACTAGCGTAGACTCGTCGGTATCGAATACATCAGTGAGCAATGAGCCAGGCCCCCTTGAAAAGCACCACCCACCTTCCCTCCCCCGTAGTTAGGAGGCTGCCCACCCACACCTGACCTCCTTCGATCCACCACCGTGCACGACTTCCACCCTCCAGAAGCGCCCACCTGCACCGTCCTAGTTCACCCTTTAGGATAAGGCTGCCGCTAGAGTAAAAACATTCGTTAGAGTAAAGCCACCAAAGTAATATTCGGTGGTCAATCCAACTGCGCACATCTCTCGCATCAGGTTTCGTGCTGTCAATTTTTCTTTTAATGGCAAAATACTGCACGCTTACTTCACTGAAAATGTAACTATACCTTGTGCCCAGAGGCGTGTGGTGAAGTACAACCTTACTAACAATAGGGTTCGGGAGGAGCATTTATCAGTGACAAGAATTTTTCGGTGACGGTCGGAAGAAGCAACAAGTTTTGTTTTCCGAAAGTCCGAACCTTTGAGAGTCATTAGTTATCTATCAGCGAATGTATTCTTTAATATCAGGAAGAGAGAGAGAAAAAAATATAGACAATCGACGCTTGGCGACTGAGTGCACCAAGGTGTCCTCATCACTGCTACGAAATTAAACAGCATGCAAAAAGAGTAAAACGGCAATTTCGCATACTTTTTTATGTCTCTCGGAAAGTATATTCCAGTCCTCCTGCGTGTCCCCTGCTTTTTACGCCCGTTCAGAACAAAATATTACACAAACACAGAAAGTACGCTAGTCCCAACTACACGCCGCTTCATGAAAATCGCCACACGTGCTCTTTTCTGTACGCGGTTCGAATATTAACCGAATGCTTCGCAGCAATATGAAAAGGCCTAGCGGGATCTACAGGGTGTTTGGCACAGTTAAGTAAGCCACAAATTGGTGCTAGCCGCTTAGGGTCATCCAGCGGTGGGCATTGTGCCAGGAGAAACGTCAACTCTAGCGAAGAGTTGCGGCGCCTTTCTGCAGCTGTCGCAGCTCTAGAATTACGTTTGATTTTATGACTTCAGTTTACGTATCCACGGTTGTGTCGCATTTCCTGGTTTTCCTAACCACTTCAGGTCTGTGCTGCTTTCAGCTTGTGTAAGCACTTTTATGTCGAGAGTGCGCTTAAACACAAGACCATCGAGGACGGAATTTATTTTAGCAAATCTGCAGATGTCTTGAATAAAATGATACTTTAAGAGGCGTAGGCCATGCAATTTTTTTCATGCTGCAGCGTCCTCATCAAACTGGTCAACTAAAAAGCTCAACAGAGGCTCATGCGTGTTTTCTGCTTATTCATTCTTTTATACGATACATTTATACACTAAACTTTGTTTTTAAAGGCGTATTCAAATCAGCCAAGAATTGGTAAAAAGTTTATGATTGGTAAGTCTGGCGTGCTTCGAAAGAAAGTGTGCGTACCCTTACTGTACCTCACTTTTATGGGACAGAAAAAAAAATGTATGAAAAAACTAGGAATAGGAGAAGCAGGGAGACTGACCAGAAGGGTGTTCCGGGTGGCTATCCTGCACTGGAGGAGAGGGACGAGGAGATGTAAAAGAGATAGACTAAACTCAGAAATCTCTTTACTCTAGTAATGTGCTCAATTTCAGTTTAATTCTACTGTAGCTGCTCTGAATTTATGCACTACAGAATCGAAGCCTACACCCACTTTGTCCTTTAGTTTCATAGTTAGCCGGTGATAACGGATGGGCAGTACTACCCCTGGAACTCTACCTACACGTTCCGAGCGTTCATACAATCTCCGAATTATAGCCTTGTGCGGCCAATTTCCCTAATTTAAATTAGATTTACGTCCGGCTCCACCCCTTTTTTTTATTTCCCCGCATACGGTGGGAGGAGCCCACCAACGCATGGAGAGTCTTTCAGGCAGTCGCGTGGCGGCTTTCCTTTTCCTTTTATTTTGTTTTTGTTTTGTTTCCGCGAACAAGAAGATCTAATCAGAGACTACATGTAGCTGCAAATTAGGCCCACGGAGACAAAAATATCCGTGGACGTTTTGCTTTCGCCGATCCCTACGTATCACTCCGCCGATGGAAGAGCGGCAAGCCGCCACGGGACTGGTTGAAAGGTTGATCGACTCTTCCCACTGTCTGTGGGGAATTAAAGAAAGAAGGCTGGAGCCGGGATGTTTAATCAGATTTAAAGTAGAGAAATTGGCCGCATAGCAGAATAAGTCGCAGTTTCTAAGAACGCTCGGAACGTGTAGATAGAGTTCCAGCAGTAAAAGTACCAGTTCAGATTACTCTTCAGTGCACCTTTAACGAGAGGTAAGGAACAGAAGCGTGCTCCTTCACAAAACAAAATAATTAAAGGGACTGCAACCACATCACTACCAAAAATGACAGCACCATCATCACCATCAGAAACGGTACAGCAGCGAGCAAGAACTACGACATAACAGGGACAGCAACGACAGAGAACACAACGAGAACGTCACCAACACCGCTGAGAACACCGACAACAGTCACGCCATCGCCCCCTCGTTGCTGAAGCCGCTACCCCTAGACTAAGCTGCAGAATTTCATGCCTCTTCATTTTAAAAAATGTTGAATATTTGGAATCACAAAACTTCCTCGTCGTAGAAAGACTCAGTTTACTTTGTCGCTTTTTTGCGCACATCGTGTAATACCTATTTGTTTTTATTGTACTGGTAAGTAGCCATATTATAAATTATTGTTTTCGTGGGGAACCGTATCTGGGCAACTTGTGCAGCTATCCGCTTGCTCTCTATATTTTTTTTTACAGAGCCTTCCGTACAGGTTGGGATTAGCTCAACAATAGCAGAAAATAATGGGCTTGTTCAATTAAGTCCATAACACAAAAGGTTAACAGTAACAGTGTCAGCCGGATATCGTCTACTCCAGATGCCCCCTTGGCCCCGCCGCGGTGGGTCAGTGGTTACGGCGCTCGGCTGCTGGCCCAAAAGAAACGGGTTCGATCCCGGCCGCAGCAGTCTAATTTCAGTGGAGGCAAAATTCTGCAGGCCCATGTACTGTGCGATTTCAGTGTCCGTGTTAATGAACCCCAGGTGGTCGAAATTGCCGGAGCCTTTCACTGCGGCGTCCCTCAATGCCTGAGTCCCCTTGGGGTGCTAAACCTCAATAATCGAAACCAAACCAAACCAGATCCCCCCTTGTGCACACATTGCACGGTTTGACAGGAAGCATCAGCAATTACGGAGGACGGTGGCTAAATTCCAAGCATTTGTTTTAGAATCATCTTTACCCGGTGCATTCGACTCAAGGCAGTAGCAAATACTGACGGCGCTTGTCAACGAGCAAAAGCAAATACAGTGAACGTTTTGGCGCATATGATGTTCCCAGGAGGCTAAATGCCGCATACCCACGACGGGGGATTGACCACGGTGCATAGCGGATACAAACGCACTCATGTGCAAGGAGTGGAGTATTTGGATAATTTTATGTCTTAGACTAGAATATGTAGGGAAAAAATGGGAAGAAGAACAACGCAAAAGAAAAAGCAGTGAATTCTTATTCTGCCAGAGGAGTCTACCTGGTGTAATTATATTGTCGTGAATATAATCGCACACTGGTTTCAGGGCAAATCCCTACGCGCTTCCCCCAAGGAGAGGAGAATCGGAATAGAGGACGCCCTATTCGAGGGAAGGGGTCTTGAAGTAAATTTTATGGAGAGAAACGAACCGACGGCATGAGAGGAAACAGTGATCTACGGAGTCAATCTCGCCACAAGACCAACAAAATTTGGTCACAGATAACCCCGATCGACGTAAATAAAGATTTAGCCACAATATTCTGCAGCGCAAGAGGGTCATGGAGGACTCACATTGCTTTGAACTGACCATCCGCCCACTCCGAGGAAATGACAAGTGTTGAAAATCCGGTGCAGCAAGGAGAGGCTCATGGTTGAAGTAGTGGAGACGCTGGAAACGCTGAAAGCATGCTAAAGTCAAGTAGACATTATTTGGGACGAACGGAACCATAAGTCCACCAAGGGTGGACTTTGCTAAAAAATCAGCCCTCTCATTAGAAGCAATGCCACAGTGCCCAGGGTCCTAGTGAAAGCATACCTCTGTAATATGTGGTGGAAGAAAACATTGAAGGGAACGGCTGATGGGGTATCTCTCAATCTTTCGGGCGCTGTCAAGACGGAAGGGCTCTCTGAAATTATCATAACCTGTCAGATACCCCAGAGAATCCGTATTAACGCTAACTAAATGGCGAGAAACTCAGCGACAGGATAGGGGTGTTTTCAGGGGCAGAAATTAATAATCACAAACAAGAACCCTTCAGTAATCGCCAATGGCTGCCTTTTCATTTTGCTAGAAGGCGTATCTGAACGGCAATATGGCTAGAAAATTCTCTAGATAATCCTTTATAAACCTATTCAACATATCGGCAGGCAGATTCTTAGCATTCCTTGGAAGTTGGTCGTGAAAAGAGACTACAATATCAGCCCACCGGTGAATAACTTGCAGTAAATATTTATTCATACAGAATTTTTTTACAGCAGGGGATTAATGAACATAACCTAAGGGAGCTTCAACCTAGGCCAAATAGTGCCAAAGAAGAGAGTTGGGTACGTTGTAATGATGGGTCTAGCCAATCCAGGAACAGGATCCAAAGGCCTTAGAAGCATCCGCACAGTGAGAAGCAGAAACCGCGAATTCAGATGAGGTACCCGCGCATCGAAGTCCAGCAGTTATCTTAGTTCTGTCTCTCCCTCTTCGCCTTCGTGGCATCTCTTCTTCCTTTGCATCGCTCGTGAGTTACGTCACATCGCTCGCGCGTAGCTGCGCGCCTCTGACTCAACGCGCCAGCCTCGGCGACCGTTGTGGCTTAGCGGTTGCACCTCTGTATCCATCGCTGCTGCGTCGTGACTTCCACAGCTTCGCGAGCAGCCCGGAGCCAAGGATCCGCAGACCTCCGCGTGGCTCCTGACCGCCAGGCGCAAGTCTCCAGATGAAGGTGTCGCCTCCGGTGTGTCACCCAAAAAGGTAAGCCGTGTTGCCATCCAACGACCATGGGCAATCTTATTATGGACCCGAAAGTCACTGTTTGTAACCCGCTGCATGTTTAGTTGCGGGAGCCGAGGACCGGAAGCAGTCGAGACTGTCCCTTCGGGACTGCCTATTGTGTGCAGTCGTTCAGCAGCAAGCTATGGTTCATGTTGTTTGAACATCGACCAGACTGGGTTTCACTTTGGTGAAAGGGTAGTTGAAACCAGTACCGAACCCAGTCAGGTGGACGCTCCATTTTTCTGCCCATTCACGAGAGCTCGGCCTAATTACCAGATCACCATTAAGCGTTGCGGCATGGACAGAAATGGACAAAGGCGAAAGCCTTTTTATATCCGACTAGCGTAGAATCGTCGGTATCGAATACATCAGTGAGCAATGAGCCAGGCCCCCTCGAAAAGCACCACCCACCTTCCCTCCCCCGTAGTTAGGAGGCTGCCCACCCACACCTGACCTCCTTCGATCCACCACCGTGCACGACTTCCACCCTCCAGAAGCGCCCACCTGCACCGTCCTAGTTCACCCTTTAGGATAAGGCAGCCGCTAGAGTAAAAACATTCGTTAGAGTAAAGCCACCAAAGTAATATTCGGTGGTGAATCCAACTGCGCACATCTCTCGCATCAGGTTTCGTGCTGTCAATTTTTCTTTTAATGGCAAAATACTGCACGCTTACTTCACTGAAAATGTAACTATACCTTGTGCCCAGAGGCGTGTGGTGAAGTACAACCTTACTAACAATAGGGTTCGGGAGGAGCATTTATCAGTGACAAGAATTTTTCGGTGACGGTCGGAAGAAGCAACAAGTTTTGTTTTCCGAAAGTCCGAACCTTTGAGAGTCATTAGTTATCTATCAGCGAATGTATTCTTTAATATCAGGAAGAGAGAGAGAAAAAATATAGACAATCGACGCTTGGCGACTGAGTGCACCAAGGTGTCCTCATCACTGCTACGAAATTAAACAGCATGCAAAAAGAGTAAAACGGCAATTTCGCATACTTTTTTATGTCTCTCGGAAAGTATATTCCAGTCCTCCTGCGTGTCCCCTGCTTTTTACGCCCGTTCAGAACAAAATATTACACAAACACAGAAAGTACGCTAGTCCCAACTTTACGCCGCTTCATGAAAATCGCCACACGTGCTCTTTTCTGTACGCGGTTCGAATATTAACCGAATGCTTCGCAGCAATATGAAAAGGCCTAGCGGGATCTACAGGGTGTTTGGCACAGTTAAGTAAGCCACAAATTGGTGCTAGCCGCTTAGGGTCATCCAGCGGTGGGCGTTGTGCCAGGAGAAACCTCAACTCTAGCGAAGAGTTGCGGCGCCTTTCTGCAGCTGTCGCAGCTCTAGAATTACGTTTGATTTTATGACTTCAGTTTACGTATCCACGGTTGTGGCGCATTTCCTGGTTTTCCTAAGCACTTCAGGTCTGTGCTGCTTTCAGCTTGTGTAAGCACTTTTATGTCGAGAGTGCGCTTAAACACAAGACCATCGAGGACGGAATTTATTTTAGCAAATCTGCAGATGTCTTGAATAAAATGATACTTTAAGAGGCGTAGGCCATGCAATTTTTTTCATGCTGCAGCGTCCTCACAAAACTGGTCAACTAAAAAGCTCAACAGAGGCTCATGCGTGTTTTCTGCTTATTCATTCTTTTATACGATACATTTATACACTAAACTTTGTTTTTAAAGGCGTATTCAAATCAGCCAAGAATTGGTAAAAAGTTTATGATTGGTAAGTCTGGCGTGCTTCGAAAGAAAGTGTGCGTACCCTTACTGTACCTCACTTTTATGGGACAGAAAAAAAATTGTATGAAAAAACTAGGAATAGGAGAAGCAGGGAGACTGACCAGAAGGGTGTTCCGGGTGGCTATCCTGCACTGGAGGAGAGGGACGAGGAGATGTAAAAGAGAAAGACACAACTCAGAAATCTCTTTACTCTAGTAATGTGCTCAATTTCAGTTTAATTCTACTGTGGCTGCTCTGAATTTATGCACTACAGAATCGAAGCCTACACCCACTTTGTCCTTTAGTTTCATAGTTAGCCGGTGATAACGGATGGGCAGTACTACCCCTGGAACTCTATCTACACGTTCCGAGCGTTCATACAATCTTCGAATTATAGCCTTGTGCGGCCAATTTCCCTCATTTAAATTAGATTTACGTCCGGCTCCACCCCTTTTTTTTATTTCCCCGCATACGGTGGGAGGAGCCCACCAACGCATGGAGTGTCTTTCAGGCAGTCGCGTGGCGGCTTTCCTTTTCCTTTTATTTTGTTTTTGTTTTGTTTCCGCGAACAAGAAGATCTAATCAGAGACTACATGTAGCTGCAAATTAGGCCCACGGAGACAAAAATATCCGTGGACGTTTTTCTTTCGCCGATCCCTACGTATCACTCCGCCGATGGAAGAGCGGCAAGCCGCCACGGGACTGGTTGAAAGGTTGATCGACTCTTCCCACCGTCTGTGGGGAATTAAAGAAAGAAGGCTGGAGCCGGGATGTTTAATCAGATTTAAAGTAGAGAAATTGGCCGCATAGCGGAATAAGTCGCAATTTCTAAGAACGCTCGGAACGTGTAGATAGAGTTCCAGCAGTAAAAGTACCAGTTCAGATTACTCTTCAGTGCACCTTTAACGAGAGGTAAGGAACAGAAGCGTGCTCCTTCACAAAACAAAATAATTAAAGGGACTGCAACCACATCACTACCAAAAATGACAGCACCATAATCACCATCAGAAACGGTACAGCAGCGAGCAAGAACTACGACATAACAGGGACAGCAACGACAGAGAACACAACGAGAACGTCACCAACACCGCTGAGAACACCGACAACAGTCACGCCATCGCCCCCTCGTTGCTGAAGCCGCTACCCCTAGACTAAGCTGCAGAATTTCATGCCTCTTCATTTTAAAAAATGTTGAATATTTGGAATCACAAAACTTCCTCGTCGTAGAAAGACTCAGTTTACTTTGTCGCTTTTTTGCGCACATCGTGTAATACCTATTTGTTTTTATTGTACTGGTAAGTAGCCATATTATAAATTATTGTTTTCGTGGGGAACCGTATCTGCGCAACTTGTGCAGCTATCCGCTTGCTCTCTATATTTTTTTTTTACAGAGCCTTCCGTACAGGTTGGGATTAGCTCAACAATAGCAGAAAATAATGGGCTTGTTCAATTAAGTCTATAACACAAAAGGTTAACACTAACAGTGTCAGCCGGATATCGTCTACTCCAGATGCCCCCTTGGCCCCGCCGCGGTGGGTCAGTGGTTACGGCGCTCGGCTGCTGGCCCAAAAGAAACGGGTTCGATCCCGGCCGCAGCAGTCTAATTTCAGTGGAGGCAAAATTCTGCAGGCCCATGTACTGTGCGATTTCAGTGTCCGTGTTAATGAACCCCAGGTGGTCGAAATTGCCGGAGCCTTTCACTGCGGCGTCCCTCAATGCCTGAGTCCCCTTGGGGTGCTAAACCTCAATAATCGAAACCAAACCAAACCAGATCCCCCCTTGTGCACACATTGCACGGTTTGACAGGAAGCATCAGCAATTACGGAGGACGGTGGCTAAATTCCAAGCATTTGTTTTAGAATCATCTTTACCCGGTGCATTCGACTCAAGGCAGTAGCAAATACTGACGGCGCTTGTCAACGAGCAAAAGCAAATACAGTGAACGTTTTGGCGCATATGATGTCCCCAGGAGGCTAAATGCCGCATACCCACGACGGGGGATTGACCACGGTGCATAGCGGATACAAACGCACTCATGTGCAAGGAGTGGAGTATTTGGATAATTTTATGTCTTAGACTAGAATATGTAGGGAAAAAATGGGAAGAAGAACAACGCAAAAGAAAAAGCAGTGAATTCTTATTCTGCCAGAGGAGTCTACCTGGTGTAATTATATTGTCGTGAAGATAATCGCACACTGGTTTCAGGGCAAATCCCTACGCGCTTCCCCCAAGGAGAGGAGAATCGGAATAGATAGAGGACGCCCTATTCGAGGGAAGGGGTCTTGAAGTAAATTTTATGGAGAGAAACGAACCGACGACATGAGAGGAAACAGTGATCTACGGAGTCAATCTCGCCACAAGACCAACAAAATTTGGTCACAGATAACCCCGATCGACGTAAATAAAGATTTAGCCACAATATTCTGCAGCGCAAGAGGGTCATGGAGGACTCACATTGCTTTGAACTGATCATCCGCCCACTCCGAGGAAATGACAAGTGTTGAAATTCCGGTGCAGCAAGGAGAGGCTCATGGTTGAAGTAGTGGAGACGCTGGAAACGCTGAAAGCATGCTAAAGTCAAGTAGACATTATTTGGGACGAACGGAACCATAAGTCCACCAAGGGTGGACTTTGCTAAAAAATCAGCCCTCTCATTAGAAGCAATGCCACAGTGCCCAGGGTCCTAGTGAAAGCATACCTCTGTAATATGTGGTGGAAGAAAACATTGAAGGGAACGGCTGATGGGGTATCTCTCAATCTTTCGGGCGCTGTCAAGACGGAAGGGCTCTCTGAAATTATCATAACCTGTCAGATACCGCAGAGAATCCGTATTAACGCTAACTGAATGGCCAGAAACTCAGCGACAGGATAGGGGTGTTTTCAGGGGCAGAAATTAATAATCACAAACAAGAACCCTTCAGTAATCGCCAATGGCTGCCTTTTCATTTTGCTAGAAGGCGTATCTGAACGGCAATATGGCTAGAAAATTCTCTAGATAATCCTTTATAAACCTATTCAACATATCGGCAGGCAGATTCCTTGCATTCCTTGGAAGTTGGTCGTGAAAAGAGACTACAATATCAGCCCACCGGTGAATAACTTGCAGTAAATATTTATTCATACAGAATTTTTTTACAGCAGGGGATTGATGAACATAACCTAAGGGAGCTTCAACCTAGGCCAAATAGTGCCAAAGAAGAGAGTTGGGTACGTTGTAATGATGGGTCTAGCCAATCCAGGAAGAGGATCCAAAGGCCTTAGAAGCATCCGCACAGTGAGAAGCAGAAACCGCGAATTCAGATGAGGGACCCGCGCATCCAAGTCCAGCAGTTATCTTAGTTCTGTCTCTCCCTCTTCGCCTTCGTGGCATCTCTTCTTCCTTTGCATCGCTCGTGAGTTACGTCACATCGGTCGCGCGTAGCTGCGCGCCTCTGACTCAACGCGCCAGCCTCGGCGACCGTTGTGGCTTAGCGGTTGCACCTCTGTATCCATCGCTGCTGCGTCGTGACTTCCACAGCTTCGCAAGCAGCCCGGAGCCAAGGACCCGCAGACCGCCGTGCCGCTCCTGACCGCCAGGTTTCCTTTGCTGGCCGAGATGTTAGCCAGGCGCGAGTCTCCATATGAAGGTGTCGCCTCCAGTGTGTCACCCAAAGAGGTAAGCCGTGTTAGCATCCAACGTCCATGGGCAATCTTATTAAGGACCCGGAAGTCCCTGTTTGTAGCCCGCTGCATGTTTAGTTGCGGGAGACGAGGACCGGAAGCAATCGAGACAGTGCCTTCGGGACTGCCTATTGTGTGCAGTTGCTCAGCAACAAGCTATGGTTCATGTTGTTTGAACATCGACGACACTGGGTTTCACTTTAGTGAAAGGGTCACCAACACCGCTAAGAAGAAAGATAACAGTCGCGACATCGCCCCCTCTTTGTTAAGCCGCTACCCCTAGACTGAGCTGCTGAATTTCATGCCTCTTCATTTTAAAAAATGTTGAATGTTTGGAATCCTGAAACCTCCTCGTCGTACGAATTCTCAGCTTACCTTGGCGCTTTTTTGCGCACATCGTGCAACACCGATTTTTTTTATTGTACTGCTAAGTGGCCATATAATAAATTATTGTTTTCCTGGTGAGCCACATCTGCGCAAATTGTGCAGCTATCCGCTTGCTCTCCCTCTCTCTCTTTTTACAGAGCCTTCCGTACAGCTTGGCATTAGCTCAACAGTAGCAGAAAAGAATGGGCTTGTTCAGTTTACTCCACAACACAAAAGGTTAACAGTAACAGTGTCAGCCGGATATCGTCTACTGCAGATGCCCGCATGGCCCCGCCGCGGTGGGTCAGTGGTTACGGCGCTCGGCTGCTGGCCTAAAAGAAACAGGTTCGATCCCGGCCGCGGCGGCTCAATTTTGATGGAGGCGAAATTCTAGAGGCCCGTGTACTGTGCGATGTCAGTGCCCGTTAAAGAACCCCAGGTGGTCGAAATTGCGGAGCCTTTCACTGCGACGTCCCTGAATGCCTGAAGCCCCTTGGGCTGCTAAACGTCAATAAACCAAACCAAACCAGATCCCCCCTTGTGCACACATTGCACGGTTTGACAGGAAGCATCAGCAATAACGGAGGCCGGTAGCTAAATTCCAAGCATTTGTTTTAGGGTCATCTTTACCGAGTACATTCGACTCAAGGCAGTAGCAAATACTGACGGCGCTTGTCAACGAGCAAAAGCAAATACAGTGAACGTTTTGGCGCATATGATGTCCCCAGGAGGCTAAATGCCGCATACCCACGGCGGGGATAGGCCAGGGTGCATAGCGGAGACAAACGCACTCATGTGCAAGGAGTGGAGTATTTGGATAATTTTGTGTCTTAGACTAGAATATGTAGGGAAAAAATGGGAAGAAGAACAACGCAAAAGAAAAAGCAGTGAATTCTTATTCTGCCAGAGGAGTCTACCTGGTGTAATTATATTGTCGTGAAGATAATCGCACACTGGTTTCAGGGCAAATCCCTAGGCGCTTCCCCCAAGGAGAGGAGAATCGGAATAGATAGAGGACGCCCTATTCGAGTGAAGGGGTCTCGAAGTAAATTTTATGGAGAGAAACGAACCGACGGCATGAGAGGAAACAGTGATCTACGGAGTCAATCTCGCCACAAGACCAACAAAGGTTGGTCACAGATAACCCCGACCGACGTAAATAAAGATTTAGCCACAATATTCTGAAGCGCAAGAGGGTCATGGAGGACTCACATTGCTTTGAACTGATCATCCGCCCACTCCGAGGAAATGACAAGTGTTGAAAATCCGGTGCAGCAAGGAGAGGCTCATGGTTGAAGTAGTGGAGACGCTGGAAACGCTGAAAGCATGCTAAAGTCAAGTAGACATTATTTGGGACGAACGGAACCATAAATCCACCATGGGTGGACTTTGCTAAAAAATCAGCCCTCTCATTAGAAGCAATGCCACAGTGCCCAGGGTCCTAGTGAAAGCATACCTCTGTTATATGTGGTGGAAGAAAAGATTGAAGGGAACGGCTGATGGGGTATCCCTCAATCTTTCGGGCGCTGTCAAGACGGAAGGGCTCTCTGAAATTATCATAACCTGTCAGATACCGCAGAGAATCCTTATTAACGCTAACTAAATGGCCAGAAACTCAGCGACAGAATAGGGGTGTTTTCAGGGGCAGAAATTAATAATCACAAACAAGAACCCTTCAGTAATCGCCAATGGCTGCCCTTACATTTTGCTAGAAGGCGTATCTGAACGGCAATATGGTTAGGACAATTCTCTAGATACTACTTTATAGACCTACTTAACATATTGGCAGGCAGATTCTTAGCATTCCTTGGGAGGGGGTCGTCAAAAGAGACTACCGTATCAGCCCACCGGTTAATAACTTGTACTGAATATTTATTCATACAGAATTTTTTTACAGCAGGGGATTGATGAACATAACCTAAGGGAGCTTAAACCTAGGCGAAATAGTGCCAAAGAGGAGAGTTGGGTTCGTAATAATGATGGGTGTAGCCAATCCAGGAACAGGCTCCAAAGGCCTTAGAAGCATCCGCACAGTGAGAAGCAGAAACCGCGAATTCAGATGAGGTACCCGCGCATACAAGTCCAGCAGTTCTTTTAGTTCTGTCTCTCCCTCTTCGCCTTCGTGGCATCTCTTCTTCCTTTGCATCGCTCGTGAGTTACGTCACATCGTTCGCGCGTAGCTGCGCGCCTCTGAATGAAAGCACCAACCTCGGCGACCGTTGTGGCTTACCGGTTGCACCTCTGTATCCACGGCTCCTGCGCCGTGACTTCCACAGCTTCCCAAGCAGCCCCGAGCCAAGGACCCGCAGACCGCCGCGTCGCTCCTGACCACCAGGTATTCTACGCCGACCGAGAGTGAAGCCAGGCGCAAGTCTCCAGATAAAGGTGTCGCCTCCGGTGTGTCACCCAAAGAGGTAAGCCGTGTTGCCATCCAACGACTATGCGCAATCTTATTATGGACCCGGAAGTCCCTGTTTGTAACCCGCTGCATGTTTAGTTGCGGAAGACGAGGACTCGAAGCAGTCGAGACAGTCCCTTCGGGACTGCCTATTGTGTGCAGTCGTTCAGCAGCAAGCTATGGTTCATGTTGTTTGGACATCGACCAGACTGGGTTTCACTTTCGTGAAAGGGTAGTTGAAACCAGTACCGAATCCAGTCAGGTGGACGCTCCATTTTTCTGCCCATTCACGAGAGCTCGGCCTAATTACCAGATCGCCATTAAGCGTTGCGGCATGGACGGAAATGGACAAAGGCGAAATCCTGTATATATCCGACCAGCGTAGACTCGTCGGTATCGAGTATATCAGTGAGAAATCAGCCAGCTGCATTCCAAAAGCACCTCCCACCTTCCCTTCCCCGTAGTTAGAAGGCTGCCCACCAACACATACCCACCTTGGACCCACCACCGCGCACGACTTGCACCCTCCAGAAGCGCCGACCTGCTCCGTCCTAGTTCACCCTTCAGGAGAATACTGCCGCTAGAGTCAAAACATTCTTTCGAGTAAAGTCACCAAAGTAATATTCGGTGGTGAATCCAACTGCGCACATTTCTCGCATCAGGTTTCGTGCTGTCATTTTTTTTTAATGGCAAAATATTGCACGCTTACTTCATTGAAAATGTAACTATACCTTGTGCCCAGAGGCGTGCGGTGAAGCACAACCTTACTAACAATAAGGATTGCGAGGAGCATTTCTCAGTGACAAGAATTTTTGGGTAACGGTCGGAAGGAGCAACAAATTTTATTTTCCGAAAGTCCGAAGCTTTGAGAGTCATTAGATATCTATCAGCTAATGTATTCTTTTATATGAGTGAGAGAGAAAAAAATTATAGACAATCGACGTTTGGCGACTGAGTGCACCAAGGTGTCCTCATCACTCCTACGAAATTAAGCACCATGCAAAAAAAGTGAAAAGAGAAATTTGCATACTGTGCTATGGCTCTCGTAAAGTGTATTCCCGTCTTTCTGCGTGTGCCCTTCTTCTTACGCCTGCTCAAAACAAAATATTACACAAACACAGACAGTACTCTTTACCCAAACAAAGGCCGCTTCATGAAAATGACCGCACGTGCTCTTTTCTGTACGCGGTTCGAATATTAACCGAATGCTTCGCACCAATATGAAAAGGCCTAGCGGGATCTACAGGGTGTTTGGCACAGTTAAATAAGCCCCAAAATGGTGCTAGCCTCTAAGGGTCATCCAGCGGTGGGCATTGTGCCAGGACAAACCTCAACTCTGGTAAAGAGTTGCGGCAACTTTCTGCAGCTCTGGCAGCTCTAGAATTCCGTTTGATTTTATAACTTCAGTTTACATATCTACGGTTGTGGGCGTATTTCCCGGTTTTCCTAACCACTTTTGGTCTGTCCTGCTTTCAGCTTGTCTAAGCACTTTTATGTCGAGAGTGCGCTTAAATACGAGACCATCCAGGAAAGAAATTAATTTTAGCAAATCTGCAGATGACTTGAATAAAATGATACTTTAAGAGGCGTAGGCCATGCAATTCTTTTTCATTCTGCAGCGTCCTCACAAAACTGGACAACTAAAAAGCTCAACAGAGGCTCATGCGTGCTTTCTGCTTATTCATTCTATTATACGATACATTTATACGCTCTACTTTCTTTTTAAAGGCGTATTCAAGTCAGCCACAAATTGCTAAAGAGTTTATGAGTGAATGCGTATTGGTAAGTCTGCTGTGCTTCGAAAGAAAGTGTGCGTACTGTACATCACTTTTATGGGAAAGAAAAAAAATTGCATGAAAAAACTGGGATGAGGAGAAGCAGGGAGACTGACCAGAAGGGTGATCAAGTTGGCTATCCTGCACTGGAGGAGAGGGATCAGGGGATGTAAAAGAGAAAAACTAAACTCAGAAATCCCTTTAATCTAGTAATGTGCTCAATTTCAGTTTAATTCTACTGCGGCTGAACAGAATTTATGCAGCACAGAATCGAAGCCTACACCCACTTTGTCCTTTAGTTTCATAGTAAGCCGGTGATAACGGATGGGCAGTATTACCCCTGGAACTCTTATCTACACGTTCCGAGCGTTCATACAATCTTCGAATTATAGCCTTGTGCGGCCAATTTCCCTCATTTAAATTAGATTTACGTCCGGCTCCACCCCTTTTTTTTATTTCCCCGCATACGGTGGGAGGAGCCCACCAACGCATGGAGTGTCTTTCAGGCAGTCGCGTGGCGGCTTTCCTTTTCCTTTTATTTTGTTTTTGTTTTGTTTCCGCGAACAAGAAGATCTAATCAGAGACTACATGTAGCTGCAAATTAGGCCCACGGAGACAAAAATATCCGTGGACGTTTTTCTTTCGCCGATCCCTACGTATCACTCCGCCGATGGAAGAGCGGCAAGCTGCCACGGGACTGGTTGAAAGGTTGATCGACTCTTCCCACCGTCTGTGGGGAATTTAAAAAAAAAGGCGGGAGCAGGGACGTTTAAGCAAATTTAAATTAAAGAAATTGGCTGCACAGCTCAATAACTCGCAATTTCCATGAACGCTCGGAACGTGTAGATAGAGTTCCAACAGTAAAAGTACCAGTTCAGATTCCTCTTCAGTGCACGTTCAACGAGAAGCAAGGAACAGAAGCGTGCTCCTTCACAAAACCAAATAATTAAAAGGACTGCAACCACATCAGTACCAAAAATGACAGCACCAACATCACCATCAGAAACGGTACAGCAGCGAGCAAGAACTACGACATAACAGGGACAGCAACGACAGAGAACACAACGAGAACGTCACCAACACCGTTGAGAACACCGACAACAGTCACGCCATCGCCCCCTCGTTGTTGAACCCGCTACCCCTAGACTAAGCTGCAGAATTTCATGCCTGTTCATTTTAAAAAACTTTGAATATTTGGAATCACAAAACTTGCTCGTCGTAGAAAGACTCAGTTTACTTTGTCGCTTTTTTGCGCACATCGTGTAATACCTATTTGTTTGTATTGTACTGGTAAGTAGCCATATTATAAATTACGGTTTTCGTGGGGAACCATATCTGCGCAACTTGTGCAGCTATCCGCTTGCTCTCTATCTTTTTTTTTTTTACAGAGCCTTGCGTACAGCTTGGGATTAGCTCAACAATAGCAGAAAATAATGGGCTTGTTCAATTAACCCCATAACACAAAAGGTTAACAGTAACAGTGTCAGCCGGATATCGTCTACTCCAGATGCCCCCTTGGCCCCGCCGCGGTGGGTCAGTGGTTACGGCGCTCGGCTGCTGGCCCAAAAGAAACGGGTTCGATCCCGGCCGCAGCAGTCTAATTTCAGTGGAGGCAAAATTCTGCAGTCCCATGTACTGTGCGATGTCAGTGTCCGTGTTAATGAACCCCAGGTGGTCGAAATTGCCGGAGCCTTTCACTGCGGCGTCCCTCAATGCCTGAGTCCCCTTGGGGTGCTAAACCTCAATAATCGAAACCAAACCAAACCAGATCCCCCCTTGTGCACACATTGCACGGTTTGACAGGAAGCATCAGCAATAACGGAAGATGGTAGATAAATTCCAAGCATTTGTTTTAGAATCATCTCTACCCTGTATATTCGACTCAAGGCAGTAGCAAATACTGACGGCGCTTGTCAACGAGCAAAAGCAAATACAGTGAACGTTTTGTGCGCATATGATGTCCTCAGGAGGCTAAATGCCGCATACCCACGGCGGGGGATTGGCCAGTGTGCATAGCGGAGACAAACGCACTCATGTGCAAGGAGTAGAGTATTTGGATAATTTTGTGTCTTAGACTAGAATTTGTAGGAATAAAATGGGAAGAAGAACAACGCAAAAGAAAAAGCAGTGAATTCTTTTTCTGCCAGAGGAGTCTACCTGCTGTAATTATATAGTCGTGAAGATAATCGCACACTAGTTTCAGGGCAAATCCCTAGGCGCTTCCCCCAAGGAGAGGAGAATCGGAATAGATAGAGGACGCCCTATTCGATTGAAGGGGTCTCGAAGTAAATTTTATGGAGAGAAACGAACCGACGGCATGAGAGGAAACAGTGATCTACGGAATCAATTTCGCCACAAGACTAACAAAGGTTGGTCACAGATAACCCCGATCGACGTAAATAAAGATTTGGCCACGGTATTCTGCAGCGCAAGAGGGTCATGGAGGACTCACATTGCTTTGAACTGATCATCCGCCCACTCCGAGGAAATGACAAGTGTTGAAAATCCGGTGCAGCAAGGAGAGGCTCATGGTTGAAGTAGTGGAGACGCTGGAAACGGTGAAAGCATGCTAAAGTCAAGTAGACAGTAGTTATGGCGAACAGAACCATAAGTCCACCAAGGGCGGACTTTGCTAAAAAATCAGCCCTCTCATTAGAAGCAATGCCACAGTGCCCAGGGTCCTAGTGAAAGCATACCTCTGTAATATGTGGTGGAAGAAAAGATTAAACGGAACGACTGATTGGGTATTCCTCAATCTTTCTTGCGCTGTCAAGACGGAAGGGCTCTCTGAAATTATCATAACCTCTCAGATACCGCAGAGAATCCTTATTAAGGCTAACTAAATGGCCAGAAACCAAGCGACTGAATAGGCTTATTGTCAGGGGCAAAAATTAATAACTACAAACAAGAACCCTTGAGTAATCGCCAATGGCTGCCTTTTCAATTTGCTGGAAGGCGTTTCTGAACGGCTATATGGTTAGGACAATTCTCTGGATACTACTTTATAAATGTATTTAACATATTCGCAGGCAGATTCTTAGCATTCTTTGGGAGGGGGTCGTCAAAAGAGACTACCGTATCAGCCCACCGGTGAATAACTTGTACTAAATAATTTATTCATACAGAATTTTTTTTACAGCACGGGATTAATGAACATAACCTAAGGGAGTTTAAACCTAGGCGAAATAGTGCCAAAGAAGAGAGTTGGGTTCGTAATAATGATGGGTCTAGCCAATCCAGGAACAGGCTCCAGAGGCATGCGCACAGTGAGAAGCAGAAACCGCGAATTCAGATGAGGTACCCGCGCACCCAACTCCAGCAGTTATATTATGCGAAGCGTATTAACGTAGGTTTCAGGCCTTCGCGTGACGCCCGGCGGTGGGCACCATTGACCTTGAAGTTAGATCACATGATGTGACGTCACGTGATGACGTCACACCGGCTGCAGATGGGGCCTCATATCGCGCCGTCGGACGTCGCCCGGCGGAGGCCTCCACGCTTCGGTTCGCGCGCGGCGGCGGCGCCACCATCGCTGCATCACGTGATATGTGACGTCACGTCAGGGATGAAGCGGCGCGCGCCCGCCGTCGCGTCCGGCTCTGTGCCCGCAACCGCGCCAGCGTCTTTGCGCCGGGCGTGTATGCGGTCAAGATGCCTCCAAACGCTAAGGACGTTAATAATAGGAATACAAAAAGAATCAGTGGGGAAACAGTTTAGACTTGGTGTTGTGTAGAAATGCTCAAAGACAATACAGAATAAGTAACGTGCAAACCTAGAGTGATGCATTTACGGACCATAAGAGTGTGTTTGTCGGGCTGCAAAGAATAAAGTACGACGATTAACCTAAAACCACGTCTCCGTTACTTAGCCCCATCCACACTGAGGCAGCTGCTTAACATGCTTCGCATCCACTGGGCTTAGCCTTGATAAGCCTCCAATTTTTTAGTTCTGACTCTCCCTCTTCGCCTTCGCGGCACTTCTTCTTCATTTGCATCGCTCGTGAGTTACGTCACATCGTTCGCGCGTAGCTGCGCGCCTCTGAATCAAAGCACCAGCCTCGGTGACCGTTGTCGCTTAGCGGTTGCACCTCTGTATCCACCGCTGCTGCGTCGTGACTTCCACAGCTTCGCAAGCAGTCCGGAGACACGGACCCGCAGACCGCCGCGTCGCTCCTGACCACCAGGTTTCCTATGCTGGCCGAGATGGAAGCCAGGCGCAAGTCTCCATATGAAGGTGTCGCCTCCAGTGTGTCACCCAAAAAGGTAAGCCGTATTGCCATCCAACGACCATCGGCAATCTTATTACGGACCCGGAAGTCCCTGTTTGTAGCCAGCTGCATGTTTAGTGGCGGGAGACGAGGACCGGAAGCAGTCGAGACTGTCCCTTCGGGAGTGCCTATTGTGTGCAGTCGCTCAGACACAATCTATGCTTCATGTTGTTTGAACATCGACCAGACTGGGTTTCACTTTGGTGAAAGGGTAGTTGAAACCAGTACCGAACCCAGTCAGGTGGACGCTCCATTTTTCTGCACATTCACGAGAGCTCGGCCTAATTAGCAGATCACCATTAGGCGTTGCGGCATTGACGGAAATGGGCAAAGGCGAAAACCTGTATACGATGTCTGTTAGAAAAGTATCCGACCTTTGGCCTAAGAAAAATAATTGGCATAACTGGAGCGTTAGAAACCTAATAACCTTCAAAGTAGTCTCCTTGGGACTCCACACACTTCTCCCAGCGGTGCTGCCATTCTTGGAAGCATTCCGAAAAGGCCTCTTTCCGAATGGAGTTTAGCTCAGCTGTCGCGCCAGCCATAATGTCCTCTCTTCTCTGAAATCGCGGTCCTTTCAATGACCTCTTGATTTTGGAAAACACCCAGAAGTCGCAGGGGGCCATATCAGGAGAGTAAGGAGTCTGTTGAACTGCAGGAGTCTGTTTCTTCGCCGAAAAAATCCGAATCAAGTGCGAGGAATGTGCAGGGGCATTGTCGTGATGGATGCGCCAATTTCCTTTTGACCTCAGCTCCTGTCTCTTGCGCCGCACAGCATCACGTAGGCGGCGGAGGACATCCCTGTAGTACTCAATGGTCATTGTTTGACCCTGCGGGGTGAGTACTCGCGGTGTGCCACACAGCGGTAGTCAAAGAAAGCAGTCAGCATCACTTTCTTGTTGCTGCGCACTTAGCGGGCCTTCTTTGGTCTAGGTGACGTTGAATGCTTCCACTGTGACGACAGGGATTTCGTTTCCGGGTCGTACCTGTACACCCAAGACTCGTCACCAGTGATTATGGTGTTGATGAGGTCGGGGTCACTGTTTGTGGAATCCGGCATGTCCTGTGAGACTTCAACACGAAGCTGCTTTTGCTCCATTCTGAGCAGCTTCCTGCACGAATTTCGCCGCAACTGTCTCCATGGCTAAATTTTCGGTGATAATGGAATGTGCAGAAAAATTGCTGATGTCTACCTTTTCCGCTATTTCTCGGATAGTCACACGACGGTTCCGCATCACCACAACGTTCACTTCAGCAATGACCTGGTGATTTCGGCATGTTGTATGGCCGACCGGATTGTGGCTCGCTCTCCACCGATGTGCGGCCGTCCTTAAACCAGTTGTAACACAGCTTAACCTGTGTGCTGCTCATAACTTCGTCACCGAAAGCCATCTGAATATTCCGAATGGTTTCCACTTAGTTGTTGCCCAGTTTCTGGCAAAGTTTGATGCAGTAGCACTGCTCCTGTCGGTCCGTGATTTTACTCGCAATAAAAAACCGACGAGAGCTCTGCGGACTACCTCACTCAAACGCTGCATCCCAGCGACTGACGCTATCAGCAGGCGGGAAAAAAATTCGTACATGCGCATGAAGGTTCAAGGTAGGCTTATGCTAGGTCGCTTGTTTCATATCCCTCAGGTGTTCGAAAAAAAAAATCGGATACTTTTCTAACAGACCTTGTATATCCGACTAGCGTAGACTCGTCGGTATCGAATATATCAGTGAGAAATGAGCCAGCTGCCCTCGAAAAGAACCACCCGCCTTCCCTCCCCCGTAGTTAGGAGGCTGCCCACCCACACATGTCCCCCTTCGATCCACCACCGCGCACGGCTTCCACCCTCCAGAAGCGCCGACCTGCTACGTCCTAGTTCACCCTTCAGGAGAGTTCTGCCGCTAGAGTAAAAACATTCGTTAGAGTAAAGTCACCAAAGTAATATTCGGTGGTGAATCCAACTGCGCACATTTCTCGCATCAGGTTTCGTGCTGTCAATTTTCCTTTTAATGGCAAAATACTGCACGCTTATTGCACTGAAATTGTAGCTACACCTTGTGCACAAAGGCGTGCGGTGAAGAACAACCTTACTAACAGGAGGGTTTGGGAGGAGCATTCATCAGTGACAAGGATTTTTCGGTAACGGTCGGAAGGAGCAACAAATTTTATTTTCCGAAAGTCCGAAGTTTTGACAGACATTAGTTATCTATCAGCGATCCTATTCTTTTATATCAGTGAGAGAGAGAAAAAAATATAGACAAAACGACGTTTGGCGACTGAGTGCACCAAGGTGTCCTCATCACTCCTTCGGAATAAGCACCATGCAAGAAAAGTGAAAAGGGAATTTTGCATACTGTCCTATAGCTCTCGGAAAGTATATTCCAGTCTTTCTGCGTGTCCCCTGCTTTTTATTCCTGCTCAGAACAAAATATTACACAAGCACAGAAAGTACGCTTGACCCAAATACACGCCACATCATGAAAATGACCAGACGTGCTCTTTTCTGTACGCGGTTCGAATATTAACCGAATGCTTCGCAGCAATATAAAACAGCCTAGCGGGATCTACAAGGTGTTTGGCACAGTTAAATAAGCCACAAATTGGTGCTAGCCACTAAGGGTCATCCAGCGGTGGGCATTGTGCCAGGACAAACCTCAACTCTGGTAAAGAGTTGCGGCAACTTTCTGCAGCTCTGGCAGCTCTAGAATTCCGTTTGATTTTATAACTTCAGTTTACATATCTGCGGTTGTGGGCACATTTCCCGGTTTTCCTAACCACTTCTGGTCTGTCCTGCTTTCAGCTTGTCTAAGCACTTTTATGTCGAGAGTGTGCTTAAATACGAGACCATCCAGGAAAGAAATTAATTTTAGCAAATCTGCAGATGACTTGAATAAAATGATACTTTAAGAGGCGTAGGCCATGCAATTCTTTTTCATGCTGCAGCGTCCTCACAAAACTGGACAACTAAAAAGCTCAACAGAGGCTCATGAGTGTTTTCTGCTCATTCATTCTCTGATACGATACATTTATGCGCTCTACTTTCTTTTTAAAGGCGTATTGAAATCAGCCACAAATTGCTAAAGGGTTTATGAGTGAATGCGTATTGGTAGGTCTGGTGTGCTTCGAAAGAAAGTATGCGTACCCTTACTGTACATCACTTTTATGAGAAAGAAAAAAAATTGTATGAAAAAACTAGGAAGAGGAGAAGCAGGGAGACTGACCAGAAGGGTGTTGCGGTTCGCTATCCTGCACTGGAGGAGAGGGATGAGAAGATGTAAAAGAGAAAGAGAAAACTCATAAATCCCTTTACTCTAGTAATGTGCTCAATTTCAGTTTAATTCTACTGTGGCTGAACTGAATTTATGTACTACAGAATCGAAGCTTACACCCACTTCAAGGGAGAATTGCATTGTTGGCAATATATAACTGTCATCACGGCGAAAAGTTTTTCCTGAACGCACGCAGAAAAACTGACAATTTCAAGCTTCGCACGGACGGACGGACGGACGGACGGACGGTCGGTCGGTCGGTCGGATGGGTCGGGTCGGGTCGGATCGGATCGGATCGGGTCGGGTCGGGTCGGGTCGGGTCGGTCGGTCGGTCTGAGAGGAATCTGAAGTTGTATTTTTACCCTTGGAACTCTATCTACACGTTCCGAGCGTTCTTAGAATATTCGAATTATCGCCTTGTACGGCCAATTTCCCTAAATTAACTCCGATTTACATCCGGTTCCACCCTTCTTTTTTTCTCCGCATACGGTGGGAGGAGTCCACCAACGCATGGAGTGTCTTTCAGGCAGTCGCGTGGCGGCTTTGATTTCGCTTTTATTTTGTTTTTTGCTTTTTTTGTTTTTGATTTTTGTCGGTCGGTCGGTCGGTCGGCCGGCGAATGCGTCCGTGCGAAGCTTGACTACGTGGACATGTGATCTTTAAAGCTGCTCTGAAGAGGAATCCGAAGTTGTATTTTTACCCCTGGAACTCTATCTACACGTTCCGAGCGTTCCTAGAATCTTCGAATTATCGCCTTGTGCGGCCAATTTCCCTAAATTGACTCTGATTTACGTCCGGTTCCACCCTTTTTTTTTTCTCCGCATACGGTGGGAGGAGTCGACCAACGCATGGAGTGTCTTTCAGGCAGTCGCGTGACGGCTTTGATCTCGCTTTTATTTTGTTTTTTGCTTTTTTTTATTTTTGTCGGTCGGTCGGTCGGCCGGCGAATGCGTCCGTGTGAAGGTTGACTACGTGGACATGTGATCTTTAAAGGTGCTCTGAAGTGGAATCTGAAGTTGTATTTTTACCCCTCGAACTCTATCTACACGCTCCGAGCGTTCATACAATCTTCGAATTATAGCCTTGTGAGGCCAATTTCCCTAATTTAAATTAGATTTACGTCCGGCTCCACCCCTTTTTTTTATTTCCCCGCATACGGTGGGAGGAGCCCACCAACGCATGGAGTGTCTTTCAGGCAGTCGCGTGGCGGCTTTCCTTTTCCTTTTATTTTGTTTTTGTTTTGTTTCCGCGAACAAGAAGATCTAATCAGAGACTACATGTAGCTGCAAATTAGGCCCACGGAGACAAAAATATCCGTGGACGTTTTGCTTTCGCCGATCCCTACGTATCACTCCGCCGATGGAAGAGCGGCAAGCCGCCACGGGACTGGTTGAAAGGTTGATCGACTCTTCCCACCGTCTGTGGGGAATTAAAGAAAGAAGGCTGGAGCCGGTATGTTTAATCAGATTTGAAGTAGAGAAATTGGCCGCATAGCGGAATAAGTCGCAGTTTCTAAGAACGCTCGGAACGTGTAGATAGAGTTCCAGCAGTAAAAGTACCAGTTCAGATTACTCTTCAGTGCACCTTTAACGAGAGGTAAGGAACAGAAGCGTGCTCCTTCACAAAACAAAATAATTAAAGGGACTGTAACCACATCACTACCAAAAATGACAGCACCATCATCACCATCAGAAACGGTACAGCAGCGAGCAAGAACTACGACATAACAGGGACAGCAACGACAGAGAACACAACGAGAACGTCACCAACACCGCTGAGAACACCGACAACAGTCACGCCATCGCCCCCTCGTTGCTGAAGCCGCTACCCCTAGACTAAGCTGCAGAATTTCATGCCTCTTCATTTTAAAAAATGTTGAATATTTGGAATCACAGAACTTTCTCGTCGTAGAAAGACTCAGTTTACTTTGTCGCTTTTTTGCGCACATCGTGTAATACCTATTTGTTTTTATTGTACTGGTAAGTAGCCATATTATAAATTATTGTTTTCGTGGGGAACCGTATCTGCGCAACTTGTGCAGCTATCCGCTTGCTCTCTATATTTTTTTTTTACAGAGCCTTCCGTACAGGTTGGGATTAGCTCAACAATAGCAGAAAATAATGGGCTTGTTCAATTAAGTCCATAACACAAAAGGTTAACAGTAACAGTGTCAGCCGGATATCGTCTACTCCAGATGCCCCCTTGGCCCCGCCGCGGTGGGTCAGTGGTTACGGCGCTCGGCTGCTGGCCCAAAAGAAACGGGTTCGATCCCGGCCGCAGCAGTCTAATTTCAGTGGAGGCAAAATTCTGCAGGCCCATGTACTGTGCGATGTCAGTGTCCGTGTTAATGAACCCCAGGTGGTCGAAATTGCCGGAGCCTTTCACTGCGGCGTCCCTCAATGCCTGAGTCCCCTTGGGGTGCTAAACCTCAATAATCGAAACCAAACCAAACCAGATCCCCCCTTGTGCACACATTGCACGGTTTGACAGGAAGCATCAGCAATTACGGAGGACGGTGGCTAAATTCCAAGCATTTGTTTTAGAATCATCTTTACCCGGTGCATTCGACTCAAGGCCGTAGCAAATACTGACGGCGCTTGTCAACGAGCAAAAGCAAATACAGTGAACGTTTTGGCGCATATGATGTCCCCAGGAGGCTAAATGCCGCATACCCACGACGGGGGATTGACCACGGTGCATAGCGGATACAAACGCACTCATGTGCAAGGAGTGGAGTATTTGGTTAATTTTATGTCTTAGACTAGAATATGTAGGGAAAAAATGGGAAGAAGAACAACGCAAAAGAAAAAGCAGTGAATTCTTATTCTGCCAGAGAAGTCTACCTGGTGTAATTATATTGTCGTGAAGATAATCGCACACTGGTTTCAGGGCAAATCCCTACGCGCTTCCCCCAAGGAGAGGAGAATCGGAATAGATAGAGGACGCCCTATTCGAGGGAAGGGGTCTTGAAGTAAATTTTATGGAGAGAAACGAACCGACGGCATGAGAGGAAACAGTGATCTACGGAGTCAATCTCGCCACAAGACCAACAAAATTTGGTCACAGATAACCCCGATCGACGTAAATAAAGATTTAGCCACAATATTCTGCAGCGCAAGAGGGTCATGGAGGACTCACATTGCTTTGAACTGATCATCCGCCCACTCCGAGGAAATGACAAGTGTTGAAAATCCGGTGCAGCAAGGAGAGGCTCATGGTTGAAGTAGTGGAGACGCTGGAAACGCTGAAAGCATGCTAAAGTCAAGTAGACATTATTTGGGACGAACGGAACCATAAGTCCACCAAGGGTGGACTTTGCTAAAAAATCAGCCCTCTCATTAGAAGCAATGCCACAGTGCCCAGGGTCCTAGTGAAAGCATACCTCTGTAATATGTGGTGGAAGAAAACATTGAAGGGAACGGCTGATGGGGTATCTCTCAATCTTTCGGGCGCTGTCAAGACGGAAGGGCTCTCTGAAATTATTATAACCTGTCAGATACCGCAGAGAATCCGTATTAACGCTAACTAAATGGCCAGAAACTCAGCGACAGGATAGGGGTGTTTTCAGGGGCAGAAATTAATAATCACAAACAAGAACCCTTCAGTAATCGCCAATGGCTGCCTTTTCATTTTGCTAGAAGGCGTATCTGAACGGCAATATGGCTAGAAAATTCTCTAGATAATCCTTTTAAACCTATTCAACATATCGGCAGGCAGATTCTTAGCATTCCTTGGAAGTTGGTCGTGAAAAGAGACTACAATATCAGCCCACCGGTGAATAACTTGCAGTAAATATTTATTCATACAGAATTTTTTTACAGCAGGGGATTGATGAACATAACCTAAGGGAGCTTCAACCTAGGCCAAATAGTGCCAAAGAAGAGAGTTGGGTACGTTGTAATGATGGGTCTAGCCAATCCAGGAACAGGATCCAAAGGCCTTAGAAGCATCCGCACAGTGAGAAGCAGAAACCGCGAATTCAGATGAGGTACCCGCGCATCCAAGTCCAGCAGTTATCTTAGTTCTGTCTCTCCCTCTTCGCCTTCGTGGCATCTCTTCTTCCTTTGCATCGCTCGTGAGTTACGTCACATCGCTCGCGCGTAGCTGCGCGCCTCTGACTCAACGCGCCAGCCTCGGCGACCGTTGTGGCTTAGCGGTTGCACCTCTGTATCCATCGCTGCTGCGTCGTGACTTCCACAGCTTCGCAAGCAGCCCGGAGCCAAGGACCCGCAGACCGCCGTGCCGCTCCTGACCGCCAGGTTTCCTATGCTGGCCGAGATGTTAGCCAGGCGCGAGTCTCCATATGAAGGTGTCGCCTCCAGTGTGTCACCCAAAGAGGTAAGCCGTGTTGCCATCCATCGTCCATGGGCAATCTTATTACGGACCCGGAAGTCCCTGTTTGTAGCCCGCTGCATGTTTAGTTGCGGGAGACGAGGACCGGAAGCAATCGAGACAGTGCCTTCGGGACTGCCTATTGTGTGCAGTTGCTCAGCAACAAGCTATGGTTCATGTTTGAACATCGACGACACTGGGTTTCACTTTAGTGAAAGGGTCACCAACACCGCTAAGAAGAAAGATAACAGTCGCGACATCGCCCCCTCTTTGTTAAGCCGCTACCCCTAGACTGAGCTGCTGAATTTCATGCCTCTTCATTTTAAAAAATGTTGAATGTTTGGAATCCTGAAACTTCCTCGTCGTACGAATTCTCAGCTTACCTTGGCGCTTTTTTGCGCACATCGTGCAACACCGATTTTTTTTTATTGTACTGCTAAGTGGCCATATAATAAATTATTGTTTTCCTGGTGAGCCACATCTGCGCAAATTGTGCAGCTATCCGCTTGCTCTCTCTCTCTCTCTTTTTACAGAGCCTTCCGTACAGCTTGGCATTAGCTCAACAGTAGCAGAAAAGAATGGGCTTGTTCAGTTTACTCCACAACACAAAAGGTTAACAGTAACAGTGTCAGCCGGATATCGTCTACTGCAGATGCCCGCATGGCCCCGCCGCGGTGGGTCAGTGGTTACGGCGCTCGGCTGCTGGCCTAAAGGAAACAGGTTCGATCCCGGCCGCGGCGGCTCAATTTTGATGGAGGCGAAATTCTAGAGGCCCGTGTACTGTGCGATGTCAGGGCCCGTTAAAGAACCCCAGGTGGTCGAAATTGCGGAGCCTTTCACTGCGACGTCCCTGAATGCCTGAAGCCCCTTGGGCTGCTAAACGTCAATAAACCAAACCAAACCAGATCCCCCCTTGTGCACACATTGCACGGTTTGACAGGAAGCATCAGCAATAACGGAGGCCGGTAGCTAAATTCCAAGCATTTGTTTTAGGGTCATCTTTACCGAGTACATTCGACTCAAGGCAGTAGCCCATACTGACGGCGCTTGTCAACGAGCAAAAGCAAACACAGTGAACGTTTTGTGCGCATATGATGTCCTCAGGAGCCTAAATGCCGCATACCCACGGCGGGGGATAGGCCAGGGTGCATAGCGGAGACAAACGCACTCATGTGCAAGGAGTGGAGTATTTGGATAATTTTGTGTCTTAGACTAGAATATGTAGGGAAAAAATGGGAAGAAGAACAACGCAAAAGAAAAAGCAGTGAATTCTTATTCTGCCAGAGGAGTCTACCTGGTGTAATTATATTGCCGTGAAGATAATCGCACACTGGTTTCAGGGCAAATGCCTAGGCGCTTCCCCCAAGGAGAGGAGAATCGGAATAGATAGAGGACGCCCTATTCGAGTGAAGGGATCTCGAAGTAAATTTTATGGAGAGAAACGAACCGACGGCATGAGAGGAAACAGTGATCTACGGAGTCAATCTCGCCACAAGACCAACAAAGGTTGGTCACAGATAACCCCGACCGACGTAAATAAAGATTTAGCCACAATATTCTGAAGCGCAAGAGGGTCATGGAGGACTCACATTGCTTTGAACTGATCATCCGCCCACTCCGAGGAAATGACAAGTGTTGAAAATGCGGTGCAGCAAGGAGAGGCTCATGGTTGAAGTAGTGGAGACGCTGGAAACGCTGAAAGCATGCTAAAGTCAAGTAGACATTATTTGGGACGAACGGAACCATAAGTCCACCATGGGTGGACTTTGCTAAAAAATCAGCCCTCTTATTAGAAGCAATACCACAGTGCCCAGGGTCCTAGTGAAAGCATACCTCTGTTATATGTGGGGGAAGAAAAGATTGAAGGGAACGGCTGATGGGGTATCCCTCAATCTTTCGGGCGCTGTCAAGACGGAAGGGCTCTCTGAAATTATCATAACCTGTCAGATACCGCAGAGAATCCTTATTAACGCTAACTAAATGGCCAGAAACTCAGCGACAGAATAGGGGTGTTTTCAGGGGCAGAAATTAATAATCACAAACAAGAACCCTTCAGTAATCGCCAATGGCTGCCCTTACATTTTGCTAGAAGGCGTATCTGAACGGCAATATGGTTAGGACAATTCTCTAGATACTACTTTATAGACCTACTTAACATATTGGCAGGCAGATTCTTAGCATTCCTTGGGAGGGGGTCGTCAAAAGAGACTACCGTATCAGCCCACCGGTTAATAACTTGTACTGAATATTTATTCATACAGAATTTTTTTACAGCAGGGGATTGATGAACATAACCTAAGGGAGCTTAAACCTAGGCGAAATAGTGCCAAAGAGGAGAGTTGGGTTCGTAATAATGATGGGTGTAGCCAATCCAGGAACAGGCTCCAAAGGCCTTAGAAGCATCCGCACAGTGAGAAGCAGAAACCGCGAATTCAGATGAGGTACCCGCGCATACATGTCCAGCAGTTATCTTAGTTCTGTCTCTCCCTCTTCGCCTTCGTGGCATCTCTTCTTCCTTTGCATCGCTCGTGAGTTACGTCACATCGTTCGCGCGTAGCTGCGCGCCTCTGAATGAAAGCACCAACCTCGGCGACCGTTGCGGCTTACCGGTTGCACCTCTGTATCCACGGCTCCTGCGCCGTGACTTCCACAGCTTCGCAAGCAGCCCCGAGCCGCGGACCCGCAGACCGCCGCGTCGCTCCTGACCACCAGGTATTCTACGCCGACCGAGAGTGAAGCCAGGCGCAAGTCTCCAGATAAAGATGTCGCCTCCGGTGTGTCACCCAAAGAGGTAAGCCGTGTTGCCATCCAACGACTATGGGCAATCTTATTATGGACCCGGAAGTCCCTGTTTGTAACCCGCTGCATGTTTAGTTGCGGGAGACGACGACTCGAAGCAGTCGAGACAGTCCCTTCGGGACTGCCTATTGTGTGCAGTCGTTCAGCAGCAAGCTATGGTTCATGTTGTTTGGACATCGACCAGACTGGGTTTCACTTTCGTGAAAGGGTAGTTGAAACCAGTACCGAATCCAGTCAGGTGGACGCTCCATTTTTCTGCCCATTCACGAGAGCTCGGCCTAATTACCAGATCGCCATTAAGCGTTGCGGCATGGACGGAAATGGACAAAGGCGAAATCCTGTATATATCCGACCAGCGTAGACTCGTCGGTATCGAGTATATCAGTGAGAAATGAGCCAGCTGCATTCCAAAAGCACCTCCCACCTTCCCTTCCCTGTAGATAGAAGGCTGCCCACCAACACATACCCACCTTGGACCCACCACCGCGCACGACTTGCACCCTCCAGAAGCGCCGACCTGCTCCGTCCTAGTTCACCCTTCAGGAGAATACTGCCGCTAGAGTAAAAACATTCTTTCGAGTAAAGTCACCAAAGTAATATTCGGTGGTGAATCCAACTGCGCACATTTCTCGCATCAGGTTTCGTGCTGTCATTTTTTTTTTAATGGCAAAATATTGCACGCTTACTTCATTGAAAATGTAACTATACCTTGTGCCCAGAGGCGTGCGGTGAAGCACAACCTTACTAACAATAAGGATTGCGAGGAGCATTTCTCAGTGACAAGAATTTTTGGGTAACGGTCGGAAGGAGCAACAAATTTTATTTTCCGAAAGTCCGAAGCTTTGAGAGTCATTAGATATCTATCAGCTAATGTATTCTTTTATATGAGTGGGAGAGAAAAAAATTATAGACAATCGACGTTTGGCGACTGAGTGCACCAAGGTGTCCTCATCACTCCTACGAAATTAAGCACCATGCAAAAAAAGTGAAAAGAGAAATTTGCATACTGTGCTATGGCTCTCGTAAAGTGTATTCCCGTCTTTCTGCGTGTGCCCTTCTTTTTACGCCTGCTCAAAACAAAATATTACACAAACACAGACAGTAGTCTTGACCCAAACAAAGGCCGCTTCATGAAAATGACCACACGTGCTCTTTTCTGTACGCGGTTCGAATATTAACCTAATGCTTCGCACCAATATGAAAAGGCCTAGCGGGATCTACAGGGTGTTTGGCACAGTTAAATAAGCCCCAAAATGGTGCTAGCCTCTAAGGGTCATCCAGCGGTGGGCATTGTGCCAGGACAAACCTCAACCCTGGTAAAGAGTTGCGGCAACTTTCTGCAGCTCTGGCAGCTCTAGAATTCCGTTTGATTTTATAACTTCAGTTTACATATCTACGGTTGTGGGCGTATTTCCCGGTTTTTCTAACCACTTTTGGTCTGTCCTGCTTTCAGCTTGTCTAAGCACTTTTATGTCGAGAGTGCGCTTAAATACGAGACCATCCAGGAAAGAAATTAATTTTAGCAAATCTGCAGATGACTTGAATAAAATGATACTTTAAGAGGCGTAGGCCATGCAATTCTTTTTCATGCTGCAGCGTCCTCACAAAACTGGACAACTAAAAAGCTCAACAGAGGCTCATGCGTGCTTTCTGCTTATTCATTCTATTATACGATACATTTATACGCTCTACTTTCTTTTTAAAGGCGTATTCAAGTCAGCCACAAATTGCTAAAGAGTTTATGAGTGAATGCGTATTGGTAAGTCTGGCGTGCTTCGAAAGAAAGTGTGCGTACCCTTACTGTACATCACTTTTATGGGAAAGAAAAAAAATTGTATGAAAAAACTAGGAAGAGGAGAAGCAGGGAGACTGACCAGAAGGGTGATCCGGTTGGCTATCCTGCACTGGAGGAGAGGGATCAGGGGATGTAAAAGAGAAAAACTAAACTCAGAAATCCCTTTAATCTAGTAATGTGCTCAATTTCAGTTTAATTCTACTGCGGCTGAACAGAATTTATGCAGCACAGAATCGAAGCCTACACCCACTTTGTCCTTTAGTTTCATAGTAAGCCGGTGATAACGGATGGGCAGTATTACCCCTGGAACTCTATCTACACGTTCCGAGCGTTCATACAATCTTCGAATTATAGCCTTGTGCGGCCAATTTCCCTTATTTAAATCAGATTTACGTCCCGCTCCACCCTTCTTTTTATTTCCCCGCATACGGTGGGAGGAGTCGACCAACGCTTGGAGTGTCTTTCAGGCAGTCGCGTGGCGGCTTTGCTTTCGCTTTTATTTTGTCTTTGGTTTCCGTGAACAAGAAGATCTAATCAGAGATTACATGTAGCTGCAGATTAGGCCCACGGAGACAAAAATATCCGTGGACTTTTTGCTTTCGCCGATCCCTACGTATCACTCCGCCGATGGAAGAGCGGCAAGCTGCCACGGGACTGGTTGAAAGGTTGATCGACTCTTCCCACCGTCTGTGGGGAATTTAAAAAAAAAGGCGGGAGCAGGGACGTTTAAGCAAATTTAAATTAAAGAAATTGGCTGCACAGCTCAATAACTCGCAATTTCCATGAACGCTCGGAACGTGTAGATAGAGTTCCAACAGTAAAAGTACCAGTTCAGATTCCTCTTCAGTGCACGTTCAACGAGAGGCAAGGAACAGAAGCGTGCTCCTTCACAAAACAAAATAATTAAAAGGACTGCAACCACATCACTACCAAAAATGACAGCACCAACATCACCATCAGAAACGGTACAGCAGCGAGCAAGAACTACGACATAACAGGGACAGCAACGACAGAGAACACAACGAGAACGTCACCAACACCGCTGAGAACACCGACAACAGTCACGCCATCGCCCCCTCGTTGTTGAACCCGCTACCCCTAGACTAAGCTGCAGAATTTCATGCCTCTTCATTTTAAAAAAATTTGAACATTTGGAATCACAAAACTTGCTCGTCGTAGAAAGACTCAGTTTACTTTGTCGCTTTTTTGCGCACATCGTGTAATACCTATTTGTTTGTATTGTACTCGTAAGTAGCCATATTATAAATTACTGTTTTCGTGGGGAACCATATCTGCGCAACTTGTGCAGCTATCCGCTTGCTCTCTATCTTTTTTTTTTTTACAGAGCCTTGCGTACAGCTTGGGATTAGCTCAACAATAGCAGAAAATAATGGGCTTGTTCAATTCACTCCATAACACAAAAGGTTAACAGTAACAGTGTCAGCCGGATATCGTCTACTCCAGATGCCCCCTTGGCCCCGCCGCGGTGGGTCAGTGGTTACGGCGCTCGGCTGCTGGCCCAAAAGAAACGGGTTCGATCCCGGCCGCAGCAGTCTAATTTCAGTGGAGGCTAAATTCTGCAGGCCCATGTACTGTGCGATGTCAGTGTCCGTGTTAATGAACCCCAGGTGGTCGAAATTGCCGGAGCCTTTCACTGCGGCGTCCCTCAATGCCTGAGTCCCCTTGGGGTGCTAAACCTCAATAATCGAAACCAAACCAAACCAGATCCCCCCTTGTGCACACATTGCACGGTTTGACAGGAAGCATCAGCAATAACGGAAGATGGTAGATAAATTCCAAGCATTTGTTTTAGAATCATCTCTACCCTGTATATTCGACTCAAGGCAGTAGCAAATACTGACGGCGCTTGTCAACGAGCAAAAGCAAATACAGTGAACGTTTTGTGCGCATATGATGTCCTCAGGAGGCTAAATGCCGCATACCCACGGCGGGGGATTGGCCAGGGTGCATAGCGGAGACAAACGCACTCATGTGCAAGGAGTAGAGTATTTGGATAATTTTGTGTCTTAGACTAGAATTTGTAGGAATAAAATGGGAAGAAGAACAACGCAAAAGAAAAAGCAGTGAATTCTTTTTCTGCCAGAGGAGTCTACCTGGTGTAATTATATAGTCGTGAAGATAATCGCACACTAGTTTCAGGGCAAATCCCTAGGCGCTTCCCCCAAGGAGAGGAGAATCGGAATAGATAGAGGACGCCCTATTCGATTGAAGGGGTCTCGAAGTAAATTTTATGGAGAGAAACGAACCGACGGCATGAGAGGAAACAGTGATCTACGGAATCAATTTCGCCACAAGACTAACAAAGGTTGGTCACAGTTAACCCCGATCGTCGTAAATAAAGATTTGGCCACGGTATTCTGCAGCGCAAGAGGGCCATGGAGGACTCACATTGCTTTGAACTGATCATCCGCCCACTCCGAGGAAATGACAAGTGTTGAAAATCCGGTGCAGCAAGGAGAGGCTCATGGTTGAAGTAGTGGAGACGCTGGAAACGGTGAAAGCATGCTAAAGTCAAGTAGACAGTATTTATGGCGAACAGAACCATAAGTCCACCAAGGGCGGACTTTGCTAAAAAATCAGCCCTCTCATTAGAAGCAATGCCACAGTGCCCAGGGTCCTAGTGAAAGCATACCTCTGTAATATGTGGTGGAAGAAAAGATTAAACGGAACGGCTGATTGGGTATTCCTCAATCTTTCTTGCGCTGTCAAGACGGAAGGGCTCTCTGAAATTATCATAACCTGTCAGATACCGCAGAGAATCCTTATTAAGGCTAACTAAATGGCCAGAAACCCAGCGACTGAATAGGCTTATTGTCAGGGGCAAAAATTAATAACTACAAAGAACCCTTGAGTAATCGCCAATGGCTGCCTTTTCATTTTGCTGGAAGGCGTTTCTGAACGGCTATATGGTTAGGACAATTCTCTGGATACTACTTTATAAATGTATTTAACATATTGGCAGGCAGATTCTTAGCATTCTTTGGGAGGGGGTCGTCAAAAGAGACTACCGTATCAGCCCACCGGTGAATAACTTGTACTAAATAATTTATTCATACAGAATTTTTTTTACAGCACGGGATTAATGAACATAACCTAAGGGAGTTTAAACCTAGGCCAAATAGTGCCAAAGAAGAGAGTTGGGTTCGTAATAATGATGGGTCTAGCCAATCCAGGAACAGGCTCCAGAGGCATGCGCACAGTGAGAAGCAGAAACCGCGAATTCAGATGAGGTACCCGCGCACCCAACTCCAGCAGTTATATTATGCGAAGCGTTTTAACGTAGGTTTCAGGCCTTCGCGCGACGCCCGGCGGTGGGCACCATTGACCTTGAAGTTAGATCACATGATGTGACGTCACGTGATGACGTCACACCGGCTGCAGATGGGGCCTCATATCGCGCCGTCGGACGTCGCCCGGCGGAGGCCTCCACGCTTCGGTTCGCGCGCGGCGGCGGCGCCACCATCGCTGCATCACGTGATATGTGACGTCACGTCAGGGATGAAGCGGCGCGCGCCCGCCGTCGCGTCAGTCTCTGTGCCCGCAACCGCGCCAGCGTCTTTGCGCCGGGCGTGTATGCGGTCAAGATGCCTCCAAACGCTAAGGACGTTAATAATAGGAATACAAAAAGAATCAGTGGGGAAACAGTTTAGACTTGGTGTTGTGTAGAAATGCTCAAAGACAATACAGAATAAGTAACGTGCAAACCTAGAGTGATGCATTTACGGACCATAAGAGTGTGTTTGTCGGGCTGCAAAGAATAAAGTACGACGATTAACCTAAAACCACGTCTCCGTTACTTAGCCCCATCCACACTGAGGCAGCTGCTTAACATGCTTCGCATCCACTGGGCTTAGCCTTGATAAGCCTCCAATTTTTTAGTTCTGACTCTCCCTCTTCGCCTTCGCGGCACTTCTTCTTCCTTTGCATCGCTCGTGAGTTACGTCACATCGTTCGCGCGTAGCTGCGCGCCTCTGAATCAAAGCACCAGCCTCGGTGACCGTTGTCGCTTAGCGGTTGCACCTCTGTATCCACCGCTGCTGCGTCGTGACTTCCACAGCTTCGCAAGCAGTCCGGAGACACGGACCCGCAGACCGCCGCGTCGCTCCTGACCACCAGGTTTCCTATGCTGGCCGAGATGGAAGCCAGGCGCAAGTCTCCATATGAAGGTGTCGCCTCCAGTGTGTCACCCAAAAAGGTAAGCCGTATTGCCATCCAACGACCATCGGCAATCTTATTACGGACCCGGAAGTCCCTGTTTGTAGCCAGCTTCATGTTTAGTGGCGGGAGACGAGGACCGGAAGCAGTCGAGACTGTCCCTTCGGGAGTGCCTATTGTGTGCAGTCGCTCAGACACAATCTATGCTTCATGTTGTTTGAACATCGACCAGACTGGGTTTCACTTTGGTGAAAGGGTAGTTGAAACCAGTACCGAACCCAGTCAGGTGGACGCTCCATTTTTCTGCACATTCACGAGAGCTCGGCCTAATTAGCAGATCACCATTAGGCGTTGCGGCATTGACGGAAATGGGCAAAGGCGAAAACCTATATACGATGTCTGTTAGAAAAGTATCCGATCTTTCGCCTAAGAAAAATAATTGGCATAACTGGAGCGTTGGAAACCTAACAACCTTCAAAGTAGTCTCCTTGGGACTCCACACACTTCTCCCAGCGGTGCTGCCATTCTTGGAAGCATTCCGAAAAGGCCTCTTTCCGAATGGAGTTTAGCTCAGCTGTCGCGCCAGCCATAATGTCCTCTCTTCTCTGAAATCGCGGTCCTTTCAATGACCTCTTGATTTTGGAAAACACCCAGAAGTCGCAGGGGGCCATATCAGGAGAGTAAGGAGTTTGTTGAACTGCAGGAGTCTGGTTCTTCGCCGAAAAAATCTGAATCAAGTGCGAGGAATGTGCAGGGGCATTGTCGTGATGGATGCGCCAATTTCCTTTTGACCTCAGCTCCTGTCTCTTGCGCCGCACAGCATCAAGTAGGCGGCGGAGGACATCCCTGTAGTACTCAATGGTCATTGTTTGACCCTGCGGGGTGAGTACTCGCGGTGTGCCACACAGCGGTAGTCAAAGAAAGCAGTCAGCATCACTTTCTTGTTGCTGCGCACTTAGCGGGCCTTCTTTGGTCTAGGTGACGTTGAATGCTTCCACTGTGACGACAGGGATTTCGTTTCCGGGTCGTACCCGTACACCCAAGACTCGTCACCAGTGATTATGGTGTTGATGAGGTCGGGGTCACTGTTTGTGGAATCCGGCATGTCCTGTGAGACTTCAACACGAAGCTGCTTTTGCTCCATTCTGAGCAGCTTCCTGCACGAATTTCGCCGCAACTGTCTCCATGGCTAAATTTTCGGTGATAATGGAATGTGCAGAAAAATTGCTTATGTCTACCTCTTCCGCTATTTCTCGGATAGTCACACGACGGTTCCGCATCACCACAACGTTCACTTCAGCAATGACCTGATGATTTCGGCATGTTGTATGGCCGACCGGAGTGTGGCTCGCTCTCCACCGATGTGCGGCCGTCCTTAAACCAGTTGTAACACAGCTTAACCTGTGTGCTGCTCATAGCATCGTCACCGAAAGCCATCTGAATATTCCGAATGGTTTCCACTTAGTTGCTGCCCAGTTTCTGGCAAAGTTTGATGCAGTAGCACTGCTCCTGTCGGTCCGTGATTTTACTCGCAATAAAAAACCGACGAGAGCTCTGCGGACTACCTCACTCAAACGCTGCATCCCAGCGACTGACGCTATCAGCAGGCGGGAAAAAAATTCGTGGATGCGCATGAAGGTTCAAGGTAGGCTTATGCAAGGTCGCTTGTTTCATACCCCTCAGGTGTTCGCAAAAAAAAAAAAAAATCGGATACTTTTCTAACAGACCTTGTATATCCGACTAGCGTAGACTCGTCGGTATCGAATATATCAGTGAGAAATGAGCCAGCTGCCCTCGAAAAGAACCACCCGCCTTCCCTCCCCCGTAGTTAGGAGGCTGCCCACCCACACATGTCCCCCTTCGATCCACCACCGCGCACGGCTTCCACCCTCCAGAAGCGCCGACCTGCTACGTCCTAGTTCACCCTTCAGGAGAGTTCTGCCGCTAGAGTAAAACATTCGTTAGAGTAAAGTCACCAAAGTAATATTCGGTGGTGAATCCAACTGCGCACATTTCTCGCATCAGGTTTCGTGCTGTCAATTTTCCTTTTAATGGCAAAATACTGCACGCTTATTGCACTGAAATTGTAGCTACACCTTGTGCACAAAGGCGTGCGGTGAAGCACAACCTTACCAACAGGAGGGTTTGGGAGGAGCATTCATCAGTGACAAGGATTTTTCGGTAACGGTCGGAAGGAGCAACAAATTTTATTTTCCGAAAGTCCGAAGTTTTGACAGAGATTAGTTATCTATCAGCGAACGTATTCTTTTATATCAGTGAGAGAGAGAAAAAAAATATAGAGAATAGACGTTTGGCGACTGAGTGCACCAAGGTGTCCTCATCACTCCTACGAAATTAAGCACCATGCAAAAAGAGTGAAACGGCAATTTCGCATACTGTTTATGGCTCTCGGAAAGTGTATTCCAGTCTTTCTTCGTGTCCCTTGCTTTTTACTCCTGTTCAGAACAAAATATTACACAAACAAAGAAAGTACGCTAGTCCCAACTACACGCCACTTCATGAAAATGAGCAGACGTGCTCTTTTCTGTACGCGGTTCGAATATTAACCGAATGCTTCGCAGCAATATGAAACAGCCTAGCGGGATCAACAGTGTGTTTGGCACAGTTAAATAAGGCACAAATTGGTGCTAGCCGCTAAGGCTCATCCAGCGGTGGGCATTGTGCTGGACAAACCTCAACTCTAGCGAAGAGTTGCGGCAACTTTCTGCAGCTCTGGCAGCTCTAGAATTACGTTTGATTTTATGACTTCAGTTTACGTATCCACGGTTGTGGGCGCATTTCCTGGTTTTCCTAACCACTTCAGGTCTGTGCTGCTTTCAGCTTGTCTAAGCACTCAGCTTGTCTAAGACCATCGAGGACGGAATTTATTTTAGCAAATCTGCAGATGTCTTGAATAAAATGATACTTTAAGAGGCGTAGGCCATGCAATTTTTTCATGCTGCAGAGTCCTCACAAAACTGTTCAACTAAAAAGCTCAACAGAGGCTCATGCGTGTTTTCTGCTGATTCATTCTTTTATACGATACATTTATACGCTCTACTTTGTTTTTAAAGCAGTATTTAAATCAGCCAAGAATTGGTAAAAAGTTAAAAAGGGAACGGCTGATTGGGTATTCCTCAATCTTTCTTGCGCTGTCAAGACGGAAGGGCTCTCTGAAATTATCATAACCTGTCAGATACCGCAGAGAATCCTTATTAAGGCTAACTAAATGGCCAGAAACCCAGCGACTGAATAGGCTTATTGTCAGGGGCAAAAATTAATAACTACAAACAAGAACCCTTGTGTAATCGCCAATGGCTGCTTTTTCATTTTGCTGGAAGGCGTCTCTGAACAGCTATATGGTTAGGACAATTCTCTAGATACTACTTTATAAATGTATTTAACATATTGGCAGGCAGATTCTTAGCATTCTTTGGGAGGGGGTCGTCAAAAGAGACTACCGTATCAGCCCACCGGTGAATAACTTGTACTAAATAATTTATTCATACAGAATTTTTTTTACAGCACGGGATTAATGAACATAACCTAAGGGAGCTTAAACCTAGGCCAAATAGTGCCAAAGAAGAGAGTTGGGTTCGTAATAATGATGGGTCTAGCCAATCCAGGAACAGGCTCCAGAGGCATGCGCACAGTGAGAAGCAGAAACCGCGAATTCAGATGAGGTACCCGCGCACCCAACTCCAGCAGTTATGTTTTGCGCAGCATATAATCGTAGGTTTCGGGCCATCGCGCGACGCCCGGCGGTGGGCACCATTGACCTTGAAGTTAGATCACATGATGTGACGTCACGTGATGACGTCACACCGGCTGCAGATGGGGCCTCATATCGCGCCGTCGGACGTCGCCCGGCGGAGGCCTCCACGCTTCGGTTCGCGCGCGGCGGCGGCGCCACCATCGCTGCATCACGTGATATGTGACGTCACGTCAGGGATGAAGCGGCGCGCGCCCGCCGTCGCGTCCGGCTCTGTGCCCGCAACCGCGCCAGCGTCTTTGCGCCGGGCGTGTATGCGGTCAAGATGCCTCCAAACGCTAAGGACGTTAATAATAGGAATACAAAAAGAATCAGTGGGGAAACAGTTTAGACTTGCTGTTGTGTAGAAATGCTCAAAGACAATACAGAATAAGTGACGTGCAAACCAAGAGTGATGCATTTACGGACCATAAGAGTGTGTTTGTCGGGCTGCAAAGAATAAAGTACGACGATTAACCTAAAACCACGTCTCCGTTACTTAGCCCCATCCACACTGAGGCAGCTGCTTAACATGCTTCGCATCCACTGGGCTTAGCCTTGATAAGCCTCCAATTTTTTAGTTCTGACTCTCCCTCTTCGCCTTCGCGGCACTTCTTCTTCCTTTGCATCGCTCGTGAGTTACGTCACATCGTTCGCGCGTAGCTGCGCGCCTCTGAATCAAAGCACCAGCCTCGGTGACCGTTGTCGCTTAGCGGTTGCACCTCTGTATTCACCGCTGCTGCGTTGTGACTTCCACAGCTTCGCAAGCAGTCCGGAGACACGGACCCGCAGACCGCCGCGTCGCTCCTGACCACCAGGTTTCCTATGCTGGCCGAGATGGAAGCCAGGCGCAAGTCTCCATATGAAGGTGTCGCCTCCAGTGTGTCACCCAAAAAGGTAAGCCGTATTGCCATCCAACGACCATGGGCAATCTTATTACGGACCCGGAAGTCCCTGTTTGTAGCCAGCTGCATGTTTAGTTGCGGGAGACGAGGACCGGAAGCAGTCGAGACTGTCCATTCGGGAGTGCTTATTGTGTGCAGTCGCTCAGCAACAATCTATGGTTCATGTTGTTTGAACATCGACCAGACTGGGTTTCACTTTGGTGAAAGGGTAGTTGAAACCAGTACCGAAAGCAGTCAGGTGGACGCTCCATTTTTCTGCCCATTCACGAGAGCTCGGCCTAATTAGCAGATCACCATTAGGCGTTGCGGCATTGACGGAAATGGACAAAGGCGAAAACCTGTATACGAGATCTGTTAGAAAAGTATCCGACCTTTGGCCTAAGAAAAAAAAATTGGCATAACTGGAGCGTTGGAAACCTAATAACCTTCAAAGTAGTCTCCTTGGGACTCCACACACTTCTCCCAGCGGTGCTGCCATTCTTGGAAGCATTCCGAAAAGGCCTCTTTCCGAATGGAGTTTAGCTCAGCTGTCGCGCCAGCCATAATGTCCTCTCTTCTCTGAAATCGCGGTCCTTTCAATGACCTCTTGATTTTGGAAAACACCCAGAAGTCGCAGGGGGCCATATCAGGAGAGTAAGGAGTCTGTTGAACTGCAGGAGTCTGGTTCTTCGCCGAAAAAATCTGAATCAAGTGCGAGGAATGTGCAGGGGCATTGTCGTGATGGATGCGCCAATTTCCTTTTGACCTCAGCTCCTGTCTCTTGCGCCGCACAGCATCACGTAGGCGGCGGAGGACATCCCTGTAGTACTCAATGGTCATTGTTTGACCCTGCGGGGTGAGTACTCGCGGAGTGCCACACAGCGGTAGTCAAAGAAAGCAGTCAGCATCACTTTCTTGTTGCTGCGCACTTAGCGGGCCTTCTTTGGTCTAGGTGACGTTGAATGCTTCCACTGTGACGACAGGGATTTCGTTTCCGGGTCGTACCTGTACACCCAAGACTCGTCACCAGTGATTATGGTGTTGATGAGGTCGGGGTCACTGTTTGTGGAATCCGGCATGTCCTGTGAGACTTCAACACGAAGCTGCTTTTGCTCCATTCTGAGCAGCTTCCTGCACGAATTTCGCCGCAACTGTCTCCATGGCTAAATTTTCGGTGATAATGGAATGTGCAGAAAAATTGCTGATGTCTATCTTTTCCGCTATTTCTCGGATAGTCACACGACGGTTCCGCATCACCACAACGTTCACTTCAGCAATGACCTGGTGATTTCGGCATGTTGTATGGCCGACCGGATTGTGGCTCGCTCTCCACCGATGTGCGGCCGTCCTTAAACCAGTTGTAACACAGCTTAACCTGTGTGCTGCTCATAACTTCGTCACAGAAAGCCATCTGAATATTCCGAATGGTTTCCACTTAGTTGTTGCCCAGTTTCTGGCAAAGTTTGATGCAGTAGCACTGCTCCTGTCGGTCCGTGATTTTACTCGCAATAAAAAACCGACGAGAGCTCTGCGGACTACCTCACTCAAACGCTGCATCCCAGCGACTGACGCTATCAGCAGGCGGGAAAAAAATTCGTACATGCGCATGAAGGTTCAAGGTAGGCTTATGCAAGGTCGCTTGTTTCATATCCCTCAGGTGTTCGAAAAAAAAAAAATCGGATACTTTTCTAACAGACCTTGTATATCCGACTAGCGTAGACTCGTCGGTATCGAATATATCAGTGAGAAATGAGCCAGCTGCCCTCGAAAAGAACCACCCGCCTTCCCTCCCCCGTAGTTAGGAGGCTGCCCACCCACACATTTCCCCCTTCGATCCACCACCGCGCACGGCTTCCACCCTCCAGAAGCGCCGACCTGCTACGTCCTAGTTCACCCTTCAGGAGAGTTCTGCCGCTAGAGTAAAAACATTCGTTAGAGTAAAGTCACCAAAGTAATATTCGGTGGTGAATCCAACTGCGCACATTTCTCGCATCAGGTTTCGTGCTGTCAATTTTCCTTTTAATGGCAAAATACTGCACGCTTATTGCACTGAAATTGTAGCTACACCTTGTGCACAAAGGCGTGCGATGAAGCACAACCTTACTAACAGGAGGGTTTGGGAGGAGCATTCATCAGTGACAAGGATTTTTCGGTAACGGTTGGAAGGAGCAACAAGTTTTATTTTCCGAAAGTCCGAAGTTTTGACAGACATTAGTTATCTATCAGCGATCCTATTCTTTTATATCAGTGAGAGAGAGAAAAAAATATAGACAAAACGACGTTTGGCGACTGAGTGCACCAAGGTGTCCTCATCACTCCTTCGGAATAAGCACCATGCAAAAAAAGTGAAAAGGGAATTTTGCATACTGTCCTATAGCTCTCGGAAAGTATATTCCAGACTTTCTGCGTGTCCCCTGCTTTTTACGCCTGTTCAGAACAAAATATTACACAAACACAGAAAGTACGCTTGACCCAAATACACGCCACTTCATGAAAATGAGCAGACGTGCTCTTTTCTGTACGCGGTTCGAATATTAACCGAATGCTTCGCAGCAATATGAAACAGCCTAGCGGGATCAACAGTGTGTTTGGCACAGTTAAATAAGGCACAAATTGGTGCTAGCCGCTAAGGCTCATCCAGCGGTGGGCATTGTGCTGGACAAACCTCAACTCTAGCGAAGAGTTGCGGCAACTTTCTGCAGCTCTGGCAGCTCTAGAATTACGTTTGATTTTATAACTTCAGTTTACATATCTACGGTTGTGGGCGTATTTCCCGGTTTTCCTAACCACTTCTGGTCTGTCCTGCTTTCAGCTTGTCTAAGCACTTTTATGTCGAGAGTGTGCTTAAATACGAGACCATCCAGGAAAGAAATTAATTTTAGCAAATCTGCAGATAACTTGAATAAAATGATACTTTAAGAGGCGTAGGCCATGCAATTCTTTTTCATGCTGCAGCGTCCTCACAAAACTGGACAACTAAAAAGCTCAACAGAGGCTCATGAGTGTTTTCTGCTCATTCATTCTCTGATACGATACATTTATGCGCTCTACTTTCTTTTTAAAGGCGTATTGAAATCAGCCACAAATTGCTAAAGGGTTTATGAGTGAATGCGTATTGGTACGTCTGGTGTGCTTCGAAAGAAAGTGTGCGTACCCTTACTGTACATCACTTTTATGAGAAAGAAAAAAAATTGTATGAAAAAACTAGGAAGAGGAGAAGCAGGGAGACTGACCAGAGGGGTTTTCCGGTTCGCTATCCTGCACTGGAGGAGAGGGATGAGAAGATGTAAAAGAGAAAGAGAAAACTCATAAATCCCTTTACTCTAGTAATGTGCTCAATTTCAGTTTAATTCTACTGTGGCTGAACTGAATTTATGTACTACAGAATCGAAGCTTACACCCACTTCAAGGGAGAATTGCATTGTTGGCAATATATAACTCTCATCACGGCGAAAAGTTTTTCCTGAACGCACGCAGAAAAACTGACAATTTCAAGCTTCGCACGGACGGACGGACGGACGGACGGACGGACGGACGGACGGACGGACGGACGGACGGACGGACGGTCGGTCGGTCGGTCGGTCGGTCGGTCGGTCGGTCGGTCGGTCGGTCGGTCGGTTGGGTCGGGACGGGACGGGTCGGGTCGGGTCGGGTCGGATCGGATCGGATCGGATCGGGTCGGGTCGGGTCGGGTCGGGTCGGTCGGTCGGTCTGAGAGGAATCTGAAGTTGTATTTTTACCCTTGGAACTCTATCTACACGTTCCGAGCGTTCTTAGAATCTTCGAATTATCGCCTTGTACGGCCAATTTCCCTAAATTAACTCCGATTTACGTCCGGTTCCACCCTTCTTTTTTTCTCCGCATACGGTGGGAGGAGTCCACCAACGCATGGAGTGTCTTTCAGGCAGTCGCGTGGCGGCTTTGATTTCGCTTTTATTTTGTTTTTTGCTTTTTTTGTTTTTGATTTTTGTCGGTCGGTCGGTCGGTCGGTCGGCCGGCGAATGCGTCCGTGCGAAGCTTGACTACGTGGACATGTGATCTTTAAAGCTGCCCTGAAGAGGAATCCGAAGTTGTATTTTTACCCCTGGAACTCTATCTACACGTTCCGAGCGTTCCTAGAATCTTCGAATTATCGCCTTGTGCGGCCAATTTCCCTAAATTGACTCCGATTTACGTCCGGTTCCACCCTTTTTTTTTTCTCCGCATACGGTGGGAGGAGTCGACCAACGCATGGAGTGTCTTTCAGGCAGTCGCGTGACGGCTTTGATCTCGCTTTTATTTTGTTTTTTGCTTTTTTTTATTTTTGTCGGTCGGTCGGTCGGCCGGCGAATGCGTCCGTGCGAAGGTTGACTACGTGGACATGTGATCTTTAAAGGTGCTCTGAAGTGGAATCTGAAGTTGTATTTTTACCCCTCGAACTCTATCTACACGCTCCGAGCGTTCCTAGAATCTTCGAATTATCGCCCTGTGCGGCCAATTTCCCTAAATTAAATCCGATTTACGTCCGGTTCCACCTCTTTTTTTATTTCTCCGCATACGGTGGGAGGAGTCGACCAACGCTTGGAGTGTCTTTCAGGCAGTCGCGTGGCGGCTTTGCTTTCGCCTTTATTTTCTTTTTTGCTTTCCGTGAACAAGAAGATCTAATCAGAGACTACATATAGCTGCAAATTAGGCCCACGGAGACATAAATACCCGTGGAATTCTTGATTTCGCCCATCACTACGTATCACTCCACCGATGGAAGAGCGGCAAGCAGCCACGGGACTGGTTGAAAGGTTGATCGACTCTTCCCACCGTCTGTGGGGAATTAAAAAGAAAGTCTGGAGCCGGGATGTTTAATAAGATTTAAAGTAGAGAAATTGGCCGCATAGCGCAATAATTCGCAGGTTCTAAGAACGCTTGAAACGTGTAGATAGAGTTCCAGCAGTAAAAGCACCAGTTCAGATTCCTCTTCAGGGCACCTTTAACGAGAGGTAAGGAACAGAATCGTGCTCCTTCACAAAACAAAATAATTAAAGGGACTGCAACAACATAACTACCAAAAATGACAGCACCGAATCACCATCACAAACAATACAAGAGCAAGCAGGAATTACCACATAACAGTGACAGAAACCACAGAGAACACAGCGAGAACGTCACCAACACCGCTAAGAACACCGATAACAGTCGCGCCTTCGCCCCTCGTTGTTGAAGCCGCTACCCCTAGACTAAGCTGCTGAATTTGATGCCTCTTCATTTTAAAAAATGTTGAAGCTTTGGAATCACGAAACTTGCTCGTCGTAGAAAGTCTCAGCTTACTTTGTCGCTTTTGTGCGCACATCGTGCAATACCTATTTTTTTATTGTACTGGTAGAAGCCATATAATAAATTATAGTTTTCCTGGTGAACCACATCTGCGCAACTTGTGCAGCTATGCGCTTGCTCTCTATTTTTTTTTACAGAGCCTTCCGTACAGCTTGGGATTAGCTCAACAATAGCAGAAAAGAATGGGCTTGTTCTGTTTGCTCCATAACACCAAAGGATAAAAGTAACAGTGTCAGCCGGATATCGTCTACTCCAGATGCCCCATTGGCCCCGCCGCGGTAGCTCAGTGGTTACGGCGCTCGGCTGCTGGCCCAAAAGAAACGGGTTCGATCCCGGCCGCGGCGGCCGAATTTTGATGGAGGCGAAATTCTAGAGGCCCATGTACTGTGCGATGTCAGTGCCTGTTAAAGAACCCCATTTGGTCGAAATTGCCAGAGCCTTTCACTACGGCGTCCCTCAATGCCTGAGTCGCTTTTGAACGTTAAACTCTACTAAACGAAACCAAACCAGATCCCCCCTTGTGCACACATTGCACGGTTTGACAGGAAGCATCAGCAATAACGGAGGACGGTAGCTAAATTCCAAGCATTTGTTTTAGAATCATCTCTACCCAGTATATTCGAATCAAGGCAGTAGCAAATACTGACGGCGCTTGTCAACGAGCAAAAGCAAATACAGTGAACGTTTTGTGCGCATATGATGTCCCAAGGAGGCTGAATGCCGCATACGAGTACCCACGGCTGGGGATTGGCCAGGGTGCATAGCGGATACAAACGCACTCATGTGCAAGGAGTGGAGTATTTGGATAATTTTGTGTCTTAGACTACAATTTGTACGAAAAAATTGGGAAGAAGAAGAACGCAAAAGAAAAAGCAGTGATTTCTTATTCTGCCAGAGGAGTCTACCGGATGTAATTATATAGTCGTGAATATAATCGCACACTGGTTTCAGGGCGTATCCCTAGGCGCTTACCCCAAGGAGAGGAGAATCGGAATAGGCAGAGGACGCCCTAGTCGAGTGCAGGGGTCTCGAAGTAAATTTTTTGGAGAGAAACGAACCGCCGGCATGACAGGAAAAAGTGATCTACGGAATCAATCTCGCCACAAGACCAACAAAGGTTGGTCACAGATAACCCCGATCGACGTAAATAAAGATTTAGCCACGGTATTCTGCAGCGCAAGAGAGTCATGGACGACTCATATTGCTTTGAACTGATCATCCGCACACTCTGAGGAAATGACAAGTGTTGAAAATCCGGTCCAGCAAGGAGAGGCTCATGGTTGAAGAAGTGGAGACGCTGGAAACGCTGAAAGCATGCTATAGTCAAGTAGACAGTATTCAGGACGAACAGAACCATAAGTCCAGCAATGGCGGACTTTGCTAAAAAATGAGCCCTCTCATTAGAAACAATGCCACCATGCCCAGGGACCTAGTGAAAGCATACCTCTATAATATGTGGTGAAAGAAAAGATTGAAGGGAACGGCTGATGGCGTATCCCTCAATCTTTCGGGCGCTTTCAAGACGGAAGGGCTCTCTAAAATTGTCACAACCTGTCAAATAGCGCAGAGAATTCTTATTAAGGCTAACTAAATGGCCAGACACTCAGTGACAGAATAGGGGTGTTGTCAGGGGCCAGAAATTAATAACTCCAATCAAGAACTTTTCAGTAATCGCCAATGGCTGCCTTTACATTTTGCTAGAAGGCGTCTCTAAGAACGGCAATATGGTTAGAAAAATTATCTAGATACTCCTTTATAAACCTATTTAACATATTCGCAGGCAGATTCTTTGTATTCCTTGGGAGGGGGTCGTCAAAAGAGACTACCGTATCAGCCCACCGGTGAATAATTTGTACTAAATATTTATTCATACAGAATTTTTTTTACAGCAGAGGATTAATGAACATAACCTAAGGGAGCTTAGACCTAGGCCAAATAGTGCCAAAGAAGAGAGTTGGGTTCGTAATAATGATGGGTCTAGCCAATCCAGGAACAGGCTCCAGAGGACTTAGAAGCATCCGCACAGTGAGAAGCAGAAACCGCGAATTCAGATGAGGTACCCGCGCATACAAGTCCAGCAGTTATCTTAGTTCTGTCTCTCCCTCTTCGCCTTCGTGGCATCTCTTCTTCCAATTTGTATCGCTCGTGAGTTACGTCACATCGTTCGCGCGTAGCTGCGCGCCTCTGAATGAAAGCACCAGCCTCGATGACTGTTGTGGCTTAGCGGTTGCACCTCTGTATCCACCGCTGCTGCGTCGTGACTTCCACAGCTTCGCAAGCAGTCCGGAGACACGGACCCGCAGACCGCCGCGTCGCTCCTGACCACCAGGTTTCCTATGCTGGCCGAGATGGAAGCCAGGCGCAAGTCTCCCGAAGAAGGTGTCGCCTCCGGTGTGTCATCGAAAAAGGTAAGCCGTGTTGCCATCCAACGACCATCGGCAATCTTATTACGGACCCGGAAGTCCCTGTTTGTAGCCCGCTGCATGTTTAGTTGCGGGAGACGAGGACCGGAAGCAGTCGAGACTGTCCCTTCGGGAGTGTCTATTGTGTCCAGTCGCTCAGCAACAATCTATGGTTCATGTTGTTTGAACATCGACCGGACTGGGTTTCACTTTGGTGAAAGGGTAGTTGAGATCAGTACCGAGCCCAGTAAGGTGGACGCTCCTTTTTTCTGCTCATTCACGAGAGCTCGGCCTAATTAGCAGATCACCAGTAGGCGTTGCGGCATTGACGGAAATGGACAAAGGCGAAAGCCTGTATATATCCGACTAGCGTAGACTCGTCGGTATCGAATATATCAGTGAGCAATGAGACAGCTGCCCTCCAAAAGCACCACCCACCTTCCCTCCTCCGTAGTAAGAAGGCTGCCCACCCACACATGACCACCTTCGAACCACCACCGCGCACGACTTCCAACCTCCACAAGCGCCGACCTGCTACGTCCTAGTTCACCCTTCAGGAGAGTTCTGCCGCTAGAGTAAAACATTCGTTAGAGTAAAGTCACCAAAGTAATATTCGGTGGTGAATCCAACTGCGCACATTTCTCGCATCAGGTTTCGTGCTGTCAATTTTCCTTTTAATGGCAAAATATTGGGCGCTTACTTCATTGAAAATGTAACTATACTTTGTGCCCAGAGGCGTGTGGTGAAGCACAACCTTACTAACAATAGGGATTGGGAGGAGCATTTATCAGTGACAAGGATTTTGCCGTAAGGGTCGGAAGGAGCAACAAATTTTATTTTCCGAAAGTCCGAAGCTTTGAGAGTCATTAGTTATCTATCAGCGAACGTATTCTTTTGTATCAGTGAGAGAGAGAAAAAAAATATAGAGAATAGACGTTTGGCGACTGAGTGCACCAAGGTGTCCTCATCACTCCTACGAAATTAAGCACCATGCAAAAAGAGTGAAACGGCAATTTCGCATACTGTTTATGGCTCTCGGAAAGTGTATTCCACTCTTTCTTCGTGTCCCTTGCTTTTTACGCCTGTTCAGAACAAAATATTACACAAACAAAGAAAGTACGCTAGTCCCAACTACACGCCGCTTCATGAAAATCGCCACATGTGCTCTTTTCTGTACGCGGTTCGAATATCAACCGAATGCTTCGCAGCAATATGAAAAGGCCTAGCGGGATCTACAGGGTGTTTGGCACAGTTAAATAAGCCACAAATTGGTGCTAGCCGCTTAGGGTCATCCAGCGGTGGGCACTGTGCCAGGAGAAACCTCAACTCTAGCGAAGAGTTGCGGCAACTTTATGCAGCTCTCGCAGCTCTAGAATTCCGTCTCATTTTATAACTTTAGTTTGCGTATCCACGGTTGCGGGCACATTTCCTGGTTTTCCTAACCGCTTCAGGTCTGTCCTGCTTTCAGCTTCTCTAAGCACTTTTATGTCGAGAGTGCGCTTAAACACAAGACCATCGAGGACGGAATTTATTTTAGCAAATCTGCAGATGTCTTGAATAAAATGATACTTTAAGAGGCGTAGGTCATGCAATTCGTTTTCATGCCGCAGCGTCCTCACAAAACTGGACCACTAAAAAGCTCAACACAGGCTCATGCGTGTTTTCTGCTTATTTATTCTTTTATACGATACATTGATATGCTCAACTTTGTTTTTAAAGGCGTGTTGAAATCAGCCAAGAATTGCTAAAGAGTTTATGAGTGAATGCGTATTGGTAAGTCTGGCGTGCTTCAAAAGAAAGTGTGCGTACCCTTACTGTACATCACTTTTATGGGACAGAAAAAATATTATGAAAGAACTAAGAAAAGGAGAAGCAGGGAGACTGACCAGAAGGGTGTTGCGGTTCGCTATCCTGCACTGGAGGAGAGGGACGAGGAGATGTAAAAGAGAAAGACAAAACTCAGAAATCCCTTTACTCTAGTAATGTGCTCAATTTCAGGTTAATTCTTCTGTGGCTGGTCTGAATTTATGCACTACAGAATCGAAGCTTACACCCACTTTGTCCTTTAGTTTCATTAGTAAGCCAGTGATAACGGATGGGCAGTATTACCCCTGGGACTGTATGTACACCTTCCGAGCGTTCTTAGAATCTTCGAATTATAGCCTTGTGCGGCCACTTTCCCTAATTTAAGTCCGATTTACGTCCGGCTGCACCCCTTTTTTTTATTTCCCCGCATACGGTGGGAGGAGCCCACCAACGCATGGAGTGTCTTTCAGGCAGTCGCGTGGCGGCTTTCCGTTTGCTTTTATTTTGTTTTTTTTGTTTCCGTGAAGAAGAAGATCTAATCAGAGACTACACGTAGGTGCAAATTAGGCCCACGGAGACAAAAATATCCGTGGACGTTTTGCTTTCGCCGATCCCTACGTATCACTCCGCCGATGGAAGAGCGGCAAGCAGCCACGGGACTGGTTAAAAGGTTGATCGACTCTTTCCACCGTCTGTGGGGAATTAAAAAAAAAAAAGGCTGGAGCCGGGATATTTAATCAAGTTTAAATTAAAGAAACTGGTCGCACAGCGCAATAATTCGCAATTTCCATGAACGCTCGGAACGTGTAGATAGAGTTCCAGCAGTAAAAGTACCAGTTCAGATTCGTCTTCAGTGCACCTTTAACGAGCGGTAAGGAACAGAAGCGTGCTCCTTCACAAAACACAATCATTAAAGGGACTGCAACCGCATCACTACCAAAAATGACAGCACCAACATCACCATCACAAACGGTACAACAGCAAGCAAGAACTAGGACATAACAGTGACAGCAACGACAGAGAAAACAACGAGAACGTCACCAACACCGCTAAGAACACCGACAACAGTCAAGCCATCGCCCCCTCGTTGTTGAAGCCGCTACCCCTAGACTAAGCTGCTGAATTTCATGCCTCTTCATTTTAAAAAATGTTGAATATTTGGAATCACAAAACTTTCTCGTCGTAGAAAGACTCAGTTTACTTTGTCGCTTTGTGCGCACTTCGTGCAATACCTTTTTTTTATTGTACTGGTAGGTGGCCATATAATAAATTATTGTTTTCGTGGGGAACCATATCTGCGCAACTTGTGCAGCTATCCGCTTGCTCTCTATCTCTCTTTTTTTTTTACAGAGCCTTCCGTACAGCTTGGGATTAGCTCAACAATAGCAGAAAAGAATGGGCTTGTTCAGTTTAGTCCATAACAAAAAAGGTTAACAGTAACAGTGTCAGACGGATATCGTCTACTCCAGATGCCCCCTTGGCCCCACCGCGGCAGCTCAGTGGTTACGGCGCTCGGCTCCTGACTTGAAAGATGCGGGTTCGATCCCGGCCACAGTGGTCTGATTTCAGTGGAGGCAAAATTCTGCAGGCCCATGTACTGTGCGATGTCAGTGCCCGTGTTAAAGAAGCCCAGGTGGTCGAAATTGCCGGAGCCTTTCACTGCGGCGTCCCTGAATGCCTGAGTCGCTTTGGGGTGCTAAACCTCAATAAACTAAACGAAACAAAACCAGATCTCCCCTTGTGTACACATTGCACGGTTTGACAGGAAGCATCAGCAATAACGGAGGACGGTGGCAAAATTTCAAGCATTTGTTTTAGAATAATCTTTACCCGGTACATTCGACTCAAGGCAGTAGCAAATACTGACGGCGCTTGTCAACGAGCAAAAGCAAATACAGTGAACTTTTTTGCGCGTATGATGTCCTCAGGAGGCTAAATGCCGCATACCCACTGCGGGGAATTGGCCAGGGTGCATAGCGGATACAAACGCACTCATGTGCAAGGAGTTGGGTATTTGGATAATTTTGTGTCTTAGACTACAATTTTTTAGGAAAAAAATGGGAAGAACAGCAACGCAAAAGAAAAAGCAGTGAATTCTTATTCTGCCAGAGGAGTCTACCTGATGTAATTATATAGTCGTGAATATAATCGCACACTGGTTTCAGGGCGTATCCCTAGGCGCTTCCCCCAAGGACAGGAGAATCGGAATAGACAGAGGACGCCCTAGTCGAGTGAAGGGGTCTCGAAGTAAATTTTATGGAGAGCAGCGAACCGCCGGCATGAGAGGAAACAGTGATCTACGGAATCAATCTCGCCGGAATCAAATGTTGGTCACAGATAACCCCGATCGACGTAAATAAAGATTTAGCCACAGTATTCTGCAGCGCAAGAGGGTCCTGGACGAATCACATTGCATTGAAGTGATCATCTGCACACTCCGAGCAAATGACAAGTGTTGAAAATCCGGTGCAGCAAGGAGAGGCTCATGGTTGAAGAAGTGGAGACGCTGGAAACGCTGAAAGCATGCTAAAGTCAAGTAGACGACAGTATTTAGGGCGAACGGAACCATAAGTCCACCAAGGGCGGACTTTGCTAAAAAATCAGCCCTCTCATTAGAAGCAATGCCACAGTGCCCAGGGTCCTAGTGAAAGCACACCTCTATAATATGTGGTGGAAGAAAAGATTAAAGGGAACGGCTGATGGGGTATTCCTCAATCTTTCGGGCGCTGTCAAGACGGAAGGGCTCTCTTAAATTATCATAACCTGTCAAATATCGCAGAGAATGCTTATTCAGGCTAACTAAAAGGCCAGAAACCCAGCGACAGTATAAGGGTATTGTCAGGGGCAAAAATTAATAACTACAAACAAGAACCGTTGAGTAATCGCCAATGGCTGCGTTTTCATTTTGCTAGAAGGCGTCTCTGAACGGCTATATGGTTAGGACAATTCTCTAGATACTATTTTATAAACGTATTTAACATATTGGCAGGCAGATTCTTAGCATTCCTTGGGAGAGGGTCGTCAAAAGAGACTACCGTATCAGCCCACCGGTGAATAATTTGTACTAAATATTTATTCAAACAGAATTTTTTTTACAGCAGGGGATTAATGAACATAACCTAAGGGAGCTTAAACCTAGGCCAAATAGTGCCAAAGAAGAGAGTTGGGTTCGTAATAATGATGGGTTTAGCCAATCCAGGAACAGGCTCCAGAGGCCTTAGAAGCATCCGCACAGTGAGAAGCAGAAACCGCGAATTCAGATGAGGTACCCGCGCATACAAGTCCAGCAGTTATCTTAGTTCTGTCTCTCCCTCTTCGCCTTCGTGGCATCTCTTCTTCCTTTGCATCGCTCGTGAGTTACGTCACATCGTTCGCGCGTAGCTGCGCGCCTCTGAATGAAAGCACCAGCCTCGGTTACTGTTGTGGCTTAGCGGTTGCACCTCTGTATCCACCGCTGCTGCGTCGTGACTTCCACAGCTTCGCAAGCAGCCCGGAGACACTGATCCGCGGACCGCCGCGTCGCTCCTGACCACCACGTTTCCTATGCTGGACGAGATGGAAGCCAGGCGCAAGTCTCCATATGAAGGTGTCACCTCCAGTGTGTCACCCAAAAAGGTAAGCCGTATTGCCGTCCAACGACCATCGGCTATCTTATTAAGGACCCGGAAGTCCCTGTTTGTAGCCCGCTGCATGTTTAGTTGCGGGAGACGAGGACCGGAAGCAGTCGAGACTGTCCCTTCGGGATTGCCTATTGAGTGCAGTCGCTCAGCAACAAGCTATGGTTCATGTGGTTTGAAGATCGACCAGACTGGGTTTCACTTTGGTGAAAGGGTAGTTGAAACCAGTAGCGAACCCAGTCAGGTGGACACTCCATTTTTCTGCACATTCACGAGATCTCGGACAGGCGGACAGGCAAATGCGTCCGTGCGAAGTTTGAGTACGTGGACCTGTGATCTTTAAAGTGCACTGAAGAGGAATCTGAACTTGTATTTTTACCCCTGGAACTCTATCTACACGTTCCGAGCGTTCTTTGAACCTTCAAATTATCGCCTTGTGCGGCTAATTTCCCTAATTTAAATCCAATTTACGCTTGGCTCCACCCCTTTTTTTTTATTTCCCCGCATACGGTGGGAGGAGGCGACCAACGCATGGAGTATCTTTCAGGCAGCCGCGTGGCGGCTTTGCTTTCGCTGTTATTATGTTTTTTTTTGTTTCCGCGAACAACAAGATCTAATCAGAGACTACATGTAGCTGCAAATTAGGCCCACGGAGACAAAAATACCCGTGGACTTTTTGCTTTCGCCGATCACTACGTATCACTCCGCCGATGGAAGAGCGGCAAGCCGCCACGGGACTGGTTGAAAGGTTGATCGACTCTTCCCACCGTCTGTGGGGAATTAAAAAAAAAGGCGGGAGCCGGGACGTTCAATCTGATTTAAATTAGAAAAATTGGCCGCCCAGCGCAAAAATTCGCAGTTTCCATGAACGCTCGGAACATGTAGATAGAGTTCCAGCAGTAAAAGTACCAGTTCAAATTCCTCTTCAGTGCACCTTTAACGAAAGGTAAGGAACAGAAGCGTGCTCCTTCACAAAACAAATTAATTAAAAGGACTGCAACCACATCACTACTAAAAATGACAGCACCAACATCACCATCAGAAACGGTACAACAGCAAGCAAGAACTATTACATAAGAGTGACAGTGACGACAGAGCACACAACGAGAACATCACCAACACCGCTAAGAACACGGACAATAGTCGCCAATTCGCACCCTCGTTGTTGAGCCGCTACCCCTAGACTAAGCTGCTGAATTTCACGCCTCTTCATTTGAAAAAATGTTGAATGTTTGGAATCACGAAACTTGCTCGTCGTAGAAAGACTCAGTTTACTTGGTCGCTTTTGTGCGCACATCGTGCAACACCTATTTTTTTTTATTGTACTGGTAGGTGGCCATATAATAAATTATTGTTTTCCTGGTGAACCACATCTGCGCAACTTCTGCAGCTATCCGCTTGCCCTCTATTTTTTTTTTACAGAACCTTCCGTAGAGCTTGGATTAGCTGAACAATAGCAGAAAAAAATGGGCTTGTTCAGTTTGCCCCATAACACAAAAGGTTAAGAGTTAAAGTGTCAGCCGGATATCGTCTACTCCAGATGCCCCCTTGGCCCCACCGCGGCAGCTCAGTGGTTACGGCGCTCGGCTGCTGGCCCAAAAGACACGGGTTCGATCCCGGCCGCGGCGGCCGAATTTTGATGGAGGCGAAATTCTAGAGGCCCATGTACTGTGCGATGTCAGTGCCCATTAGAGAGCCCCAGGTGTTCGAAATTGCCGGATCCTTTCACTACGGCGTCCCTGATAGCCTGAGTTTCTTTGGGGCGCTAAACCTCAATAAACCAAACCAGATCTCCCCTTGTGCACACATTGCACGGTTTGACAGGATGCATCAGGAATAATGCAGGAGGGTAGCTAAATTCCAAGCATTTGTTTTGCAGTCATCTTTACACAGTATATTGGACTCAAGGCAGTAGCAAATACTGACGGCGCTTGTCAACGAGCAAAAGCAAATACAGTGAACGTTTTGTGCGCATATGATGTCCTCAGGAGGCTAAATGCCGCATACCCACGGCGGGGAATTGGCCAGGGTGCATAGCGGATACAAACGCACTCAAGTGCGAGGAGTGGAGTATTTCGATATCTTTGTGTCTTAGACTAGAATTTGTAGGGAAAAAAATGGGAAGAACAACAACGCAAAAGAAAAGCAGTGAATTCTTATTCTGCCAGAGGAGTCTACCTGATGTAATTATATGGTCCTGAATATAATCGCACACTGCTTGCAGGGCATATCCCTAGGCGCTTCCCCCAAGGAGAGGAGAATCGGAATACATAGAGGACGCCCTAGTCGAGTGAAGGGCCTCGAAGTAAATTTTATGGAGAGCAGCTAACCGCCGGCATGAAAGGAAACAGTGATCTACGGAATCAATCTCGCCACAAGACCAACAAAACGACAGAAGGAACGAGCGTTTTTATATAGTAACGGCTAATCTCTTTTTCTGTCTTGTTATTTTATAGCTCTTTATGTTTTCTGTGACCCCTATTTATTCCCAGCGTTGCAATAAACGTTTTTTGTTGCTAGTAAGCGCTTGTCGTGTCTGTTCTTTTCCTCTCGTCTCCGTCTTGTCGCGCTTTGAAACCATCATGAATGTTTACCAACTTGCCCAACTTTCTGCCCTGCTTCAGACCAACAAAGGTTGGTCACAGATAACCCCGATCGACGTAAATAAAGATTTAGCCACGGTATTCTGCAGCGCAAGAGGGTCATGGACGGCTCACATTGCTTTGAACTGCACATCCGCACACTCCGAGGAAATGACAAGTGTTGAAAATTCGCTGCAGCAAGGAGAGGCTCATGGTTGAAGTAGTGGACACGCTGAAAACTCTGAAAGCATGCTATAGTCAAGTAGACAGTATTTGGGACGAACGGAACCATAAGTCCACCAAGGGCGGACTTTCCTAAAAAATCAGCCCTGTCATTAGAAGCAATGCCATAGTGCCCAAGGACCTAGTGAAAGCATACCTCTATAATATTTGGTGTGAAAACAGATTGATGGGAACGGCTGATGGGGTATTCCTCAATCTTTCGGGCGCTGTCAAGAGGGAAGGGCTCTCTGTAATTATTATAACCTGTCAGATACCGCAGAGAATGCTTATTCAGGCTAACTATATGGCCAGAAACCCGGCGACAGAATAGGGGTATTGTCAGGGGCAAAAATTAATAACTACAAACAAGAACCGTTGAGTAATCGCCAATGGCTGCCTTTTCATTTTGCTAGAAGGCGTCTCTAAGAACGGCAATATGTTTAGGAAAATTCTGTAGATAATCCTTTATAAACCTATTTAACATATTGGCAGGCAGATTATTAGCATTCCTTCGGAGGGGGTCGTCAAAAGAGGCTACCGTATCAGCCCACCGGTGAATAACTTGTACTAAATATTTATTCGTATAGAATGTTTTTTCAGCAGGAGATTAATGAACATAACCTAAGGGAGCTTAAACCTAGGCCAAATAGTGCCAAAGAAGAGAGTTGGGTTCGTAATAATGATGGGTTTAGCCAATCCAGGAACAGGCTCCAGAGGCCTTAGAAGCATCCACACAGTGAAAAGCAGAATCCGCGAATTCAGATGAGGTACCCGCGCATCCAAGTCCAGCAGTTCATTTAGTTCTCTCTCTCCCTCTTCGCCTTCGTGGCATCTCTTCTTCCTTTGGATCGCTCGTGAGTTACGTCACATCGCTCGCGCGTAGCTGCGCGCCTCTGAATCAAAGCACCAGCCTCGGCGACCGTTGTGGCTTAGCGGTTGCACCTCTGTATCCATCGCTGCTGCGTCGTGACTTCCACAGCTTCGCAAGCAGCCCGGAGCCAAGGACCCGCAGACCGCCGTGCCGCTCCTGACCGCCAGACTTTCTACGCCGGCCGAGATGGAAGCCAGGCGCAAGTCTCCACATGAAGGTGTCGCCTCCGGTGTGTCACCCAAAGAGGTAAGCCGTGTTGCCATCCAACGACCATCGGCAATTTTATTATGGACCCGAAAGTCCCTGTTTGTAGCCCGCTGCATGTTTAGTTGCGGGAGACGATGACCGCAAGCAGTCGAGACAGTCCCTTCGGGACAGCCTATTGTGCGCAGTCGCTCAGCAACAAGCTATGATTCATGTTGTTTGAGCACGTTAAAGAACCCCAGGTGGCCGAAATTTCCGGACCCCTTCACTACGGCGTCCCTCATAGCCTCAGTAACTTTGGGACGGTAAATACCCATAAACCATAAACCAAACGATAAACCTGTTCCCATTTTATTGTTCTCACCTTCAAAAACAACGAAGTTGTTGTTGTTGTTGTTGCCTTGGTGGCATGGCACATACCCACAACGAAGTTACCACAGCTCGTAGATGCTGTATATATCGTTATATCCTTTTTTTCTTCTACATCAGGCCTCCTAGATAGCAAAAACCTCACACATGATGAAGGAATGGCTCGGTAAAGTCCCAAACTCACAGTATAAAACAATACATTATCTTTCAAAGAAATGTTTATGCATCTGTCGCGCACAAAAACTTGGGTTCCTCGCTCTATGCACACTAGAGCAGCTCAACGTGCTGTCAACCCAAAATTCTAAAAAAAAAAACTAACATTTAGTCCAACTGCTAGGCGTTTTATCAGCGCTAGCTGGTTCAGAAAATGATTGAAGGAATGATAACCTTATGTATAACTACTTTCGTGATGGTTGCTGTGATGGTGACAGTGGATTCCTGAATGGTTGACTATCAAATTAATAATTTGTATACGCTGTCAATTCAGTCACAGCGTATATTGGCTCAGTTCATGTTCCGTTTCTCTAATTTTGATTATGCATGCGTTGTGGTCAGGGAATGCGTGCATGTGGGCGTAAGCGCCTGCTGAATTCCAGATCTATGCAGATTTTTCATGCTCTCGAATGCGTTGGATTCGTGCTGTGAGCGAGGTCCTCTGATGGCAAGTTGACGACTAACTGCTAGTGCTTCCTGACGCCGACGCTGAAGTCGCCCGCAAGGAGGACTGGCGAAAAGCAATGGAAGAGGGAGGCGAGGGGGTGATGAATTACAGGGTATTTTTTCTGAGAGGCATTTCGAGGCGTTACGCCGGGGCATGTTACGACCACGCGACCCATCTGATGATGTGAAAGCTAGCACAAGGTGCGGGCTGCATTTACATGTGGGTTTGTGACTGCGGTCGGAGAAGCGCGCCCCGCTAAACGGCGACAAAGCAGAGCTAGGCACAAGTACCCTCTCGGCGGACGGGCGTGAAACAGGGGCAGATAAGGTCTAACAGCCAGTACGTCAAGAATTTGACATTATGAGTTTTAGTAATGGTCGATGTACTCACCGTCGGGCGTTTTTTCGGGCGAGTTGGTTCATTTTCGCGAAAGGTTAGTAACTGCGCAACGAAACCAGAACAGGAGGTAAAGAAACGAACACGGCACCACGGACGCAGCATTCCTTTATTTACCTCTTGTCCTCGTCCTCTTTCGCAGTTTGTGACATTGTGACTCTTTGTCGCACTGCGAGATTATGAACTCGTACTTCGCGTCTTCCGTAAAGATGCGAGACCCAAATGCTGTGCTTGTGTCCCACATTCACTTCGAACTTTCGTGTTGCCCGTTAATTTTCCACCACGTTTCTGCATTGTTAATGGCAGTGCTTATATAAATGTAAAACAGGAGGATTTGAATGGTTTTGTCTCTCTATAGCAGACACTCAGAACACCTCCTGTTTCTTCATCTCACATTCCTGAAAGCCCCGTCAAAGAAATAGAAACCACAACATCCACAGTTGCCAACCTTTTACTCCATGCCACCAGTTCAAAACTACATCGTGACTGCCACCGCATGGCGTTATGCTCTACACAGTGGTCGGAAAGCGCGGACGCCTTATACGTCGCTGCCGGGAGTGCTCCACGCGGACATGTTCATCGCGGTCACTCTTATGGACGAAGAGTACACCACAGAAGCCGCATTCAAAATTGCCGCCAGTGCGGTGGAAGGTCTTGTGTGCTGTTGCAGCTGCCGCACTGGCGAACTCTGCGCCGCACTCTGAGCATAGGCGCTCCCCGAGGTGAGTACCAATGTGGAGAGCCATGGTACTCTGGCTCCTCCAGCGATGCGGACACATGCGGCACAAGGCATCGGTCGAAAGAATGTTTTCGGCACCGTGCCAAAACACGGCATGGGCCAGCAGTCTACTTTTAAGGTTGAACCTTCGTTGGCATATGCGGCATTGATGAAGAGATGGCTCCCCCTCCACAAATATTCGTTGTCCCTGCATGGAGAAGAAATACGGTTGATTAGTCGTACGGTCTCCAGGGTTGCTTTTATTCGTGGCCACTCAAGGCCGCCTACCGCAGTTCACACAGGTACTATAGTTGGATACAACTCAAGAACGATGCGGCAGATGTCCCTCAAATGAGGCCCTCCAGCCAATGGCGTCCACCGTTTTCCGTGACGCTGCGGTTCATCCGATTCAGCCCTGGCGAATCTTCTTTCAGCTGACACCCCCTGCGATGTCACTCTAGCAGGACGACTGGTGTTAATCTCGACCTCATGACAATCGGTCGACGCCATTGGCTGAATGGTCTGCTTTGAGAGGCAAACCTGCCGCTTCATTCCTGAGTTGTATGTGACTATAGGTTGCAGGTCCGTTTCACGCCTTTAAGCGTACCAGCCCTTTTTCCCTCGTAAAGTGGCACGACGATCGACTGTGGCAGGTGTCAGGTTATGACGCAGTGACGGAAATATCTTTGCCGTACTCGCGGCAACAACCATTTCCATCACTGCGTCATGACCTGGGACCTCTTATACTCGATCGTCGTGCCACTTTAATGAATACACAGTGGATTCGAACTATTCCAAGCTTTTTTTCTTGAAATATACTGTTTTCTCCTTAAAACCGGCTCCCAGGACCCTGTAACTGTGCAGTTACCGGACACCACTTTCCTATGTTGTCTTTATAATAAATCGATACTTAAGCCTTCGCATAACTTCTTCAAGCAAAGTGTTCGGAAACCTGCCTCCGGCATCTGCTCTGCGCATATCCAGGCGTGAAAAGGCCCAGAAGAACGGTCCTCCCTCGAGGCCATACGAGGCAACCGCTGTAGCCTATGCCCTTTTTAATACGTAAATCTGATCCAGAACCTGCACGCCAGGTGTACTCACGTATTTGTTCCAGCTCAGCGCACCACTACTGCGGCGTCCACACTCGCGGCAACGCTTTTGCGGCAGCACATGACAGGTCGCCTGGCTAATATTCCAGGAACGAGCATTCCCGAATAACAATAGAGACCATCCATTTCTTTAAATCATGCCTTTCTTTCCATGGATTATACACTGCATGCATGTCCGCGCAGGTTGGAGAAGAGGTTATTCGTTTTGCGTCCAGGTGAACATGCTAGATTAGGAAGATGCCGAAGGAGCAGACGAAGAAGAGAGCCTCGACAGAATGCAGGGACTTCGCAAGGGCAATCGTTGGGGGCACGCTTCTGCAGAAAGTTGCACCCACTGTTCTGAGCGTCTATGTGCAGTTTTTCCCGCTTTTACATCGGCAACGTGGACGCCCATGATGAAGTATCTTCAAAACACTAAGGTTAACCGTGCAAAGGATGTCGTACATCAAAGCGCCGAAGTAGGACTCTTAATGAAATGTCTATTCAATAAGTATGTTGTAAAGCTTAAGCAAAGCACGCTGCTGGGCTAGTTGGTGGTGCATAATTACAAAAACATGGAAGGTGAAAAAAAAGATGACAAACGACGACAAACAAGGATAAACGCCTGGAAACATCCAATCCTTTTTTGCGCTAAGTTCTCCTAGACACTCTAAAGGACTAGCCAGTAGCCACCCATCGGAATACTGCTTCCAGCCGTTGTATAGAACATAGGTGAAAACAATTCACGAGGCTTGTCGAGTCCGCAATACAGTTTCATTCTTTGTGAACTACAGAACGAGCCGCGGCTTGTGCATAGCCTCTACACAGACTACGTGAAAAAAAAAAAGAACAAAACGCAATCACAGTTCGAGAAGCGCAATTGTTGATATAATGAATGCAGCCCATAATTCCGCACTCGGAAAGTGAACCCGGCCTCATCAGAAGTGAGCCTGTGCAACAAGGGTAGGCCGTTAATAATTATTAACGAGAAGCTTTTAGCGAAAAACATCAAGACGCGCTTGCAGGGCCCTCAGAAATATCCTGCCGTCCGCGCGGAGCATACCTTCAGAACCACTTGGCTGCGCCTTGGATGAATGCGCAGGGGGCACGGCACGCATTCGGAACGGTGTGCCTGCAGCGGTGGTCGTGCTATGCCTGCTGTGGCTACGCAATTGTTGCGCGCTGCTTCTTCGTCGCGATCCCGGAACACTGGTGTTTTTTGTCAAATCCGTGAATGTTGACTTGTGTGTGCGTTGGTGTGTGTGTTCTTATAGATGTGTTATCGCGTCATGTCAACACAACGTGACAAGTGCGACAGCACGTGTTTCGTGTCGGGATGCAAGAGCGGCTACTCTTCCTGCAAGGTGATATGTTCTCTGTTCAGGACACCAAAGAATGCAGAGAAGAGACAACATCAAGCGTGGCGACAGAGTGCTCGACGAGGCTAGTGTCGTTTGCGAGCGACACTTCGAACCCTGCTTTATTGAGTGAAGTTTTAAGACTGTGATTCAGGGTAAGGTAGTTGAAATTCCCCGGGATGCGCCGCAACTCGCGAAGGATGCTGTTCCCACGCTGTTTCTTCACGCCCCAAAGTATATCTCGAAACCCCTGACTCGGAAGAGGAAGGAAAGAAACTTCTGCGAGCAGAAACAGTCGCCGGGAGTCAGATTACCACCTGAGAAAAAAAAAAGCGCATCGATCCTGAAGCACCAGTGGAGGTGGTTGAAGAACCTATCGGCGGTTGATCGGGTGAACTGATTCAGCTCCGGGAATGCAGAGAGCTGCAGCCACCACCACCTTGGACGAATATTGACCTTTCGGATGCTCAGCAAGTAACATTCGCACAGTGCCACTCAAAGGGGGACGGCTCTCAGGACGCGTTATACGTAAGTCTACGAGTTCTGCTCCGTCGCAGTGATTCAGATGTCACTGCCATGAAGGCTACTGTGTATATTCGAGGAAAGAAATTGAAGGAGCGATACGTCATGTCCATAGAAGAGGCAATAAATCTTCAGAACATTGCGAAACTCAGCTTGTGCGCTGGCTGCCCATTGAAGCCCATCAGGAAATCCTTTACATCTTCAAATGCAGCATACATAGCTTGCAAATACTTGCGAAATTTAACTCAAAACACCGTGTCAAGGAGGAAGAAATCAAGTGTGCCGTGTGTAAAGAAGACGAAGACTTCAAAATCTCCGAGAGTGCGTCGAATGAAGTATAACGCGGCAAAGCTGCTAAAAGCTCTAGATTCAATGAAAAATGAAAATGGACTGCTTTCAAGACCAGAGTTTGAAAGAAGGGTTAGTGGCCTTCCTCCTAAGAGCAGCTGGCTGTCAGAACTTGTTTTGAGGCAGCCAAACGCAAGTCAGCGAAAGGGATGGCATATTCTAATGAGTGACTATTTGAATGTATTCTGATGCGAATGAATAGACCTAATCTGTATGAACATACACGACGACACAACACCCTGGCTCTTCCAGGTCGAACATGCTTACAAAAGTGGATGCACATCTTCAAGACTGGATTTGGTTTTAACCCAAATATGTTTATGCTTTATCCGAGAAGTATAAACATATGGATGAGTTCTCACGCAAAGGAAGCATCGTTTTTGATGAAATTAAAATCTCAGCCACTGCGGTGGCTCAGTGGCTATGGTGCTCGGCGGCTGACCCGAAAGACGCGGGTTCGATCCCGGCCGCGGCAGCTAGAATTTTTTTGGAGGAGAAATTCTAGAGGCCCGTGTACTGTGCGATATCAGTGCACGTTAAAGAACCCCAGGTGGTCGAAATTTCCGGAGCCCTCCACTACGGCGTCTCTCATAGCCTTAGTCGCTTTGGGACGTTAAACCCCAATAAACTAAACTAAACTGAAATTAAAATCTCGGAGCACCTTGATGTGAAACCAACTGGCAAGTTGTTTTTAAGCAAGCTTTAAATGAAATATGTGGCGACTCTGTTTTTGTGTACTGTACTTTACTTGTATTTCTACAGGTGAGCTAGAAGGATTCGTTGATCTTGCTCAGTTCCCCTCTGATTCCCAAAAGGACCAACTCTCTGACCATCGCATGATAGTCCTGTTCCAGCCTTCCCAGGGTAATTTATTTTTCTGACATATTGGTTGGGTTGGTCGCATTACTGGTAAAGCACTGTGCTTGTGGAAAAAGTGAATCTGCTGTGTTATCTTTCTAGGCAAGTGGACACAAATCCTTGGGATTTTATCACGTGGCAATTTCAAGGCGGATACCTTAGCAAAGATCCTCACTGAGGCGACAATTCTTTGCGAGAGGACTGGATTCTTCATTGACTATGTCAAGTAGGATGAAGCAAGCTGGAATATATCAATGTGGAAGCCTTTTGGCATTCGATGTAACTTCTGTACTGAATATAATTGCAAATTTTTGTCTTAAGGTCATTCGGGCGGTTATGGTTGTCCAAAGCATTCACTTTAAGCGTTGCCTCATTGCCTTGCAGGTGCGGGCACAGGCACACGGTGCAAGGCGCCACAGCCTGCAAGCTCTACGCGTCATCTGCACTTTCTATCAGATTTTCCCCATCTGGTGCATTTGTAGGCAAAGGTTTTAACACACCTAAGGTTCGGGTGCACGTTTAACCGATCCGAGAAGCTTGGAAAATGGACAGCCAGAGTGTTTCGCTTAAACCCGTGCCAAAAGTCACCAGCACGCACCTGAATCCTAATTCATTTGAGAAAATGAGAGTCGCTCCAGCATTCCAGCTATTTAGTGGTGGTGTAATTGGAGGTCTTTTTATTCATCGCACCCAGTTAGGGCGCTGTTATCGCTTCGTGGAAGCAAGTGAATCTTTTGTAAAAAGAATGAATAAGCTAATCAGGACAATGACTGCGTGTGTGCCAAAAGCAGCGTTATAGCCGCAGTCACCAAACTTTACATTTCTAAAAGAGTTCCTGGAACACCTAGCCGAGCGGGAAGATGACGCAAAGGCCACAGTCGATGGGTTTGAGCTCCAGCACAGCAGAGGGACTCCGTGGTTCAATCGAGAGCACACTTAGTTTTGTTGCATATCTCGGCGCACTTGATTTTAAGTATCTGACGGCAAACTTTAGCCAAGACAGGCTTGAAAGCGTATTTAGTATCGTTCGGCAGTCGTCAGGAACTAATGACCATCTTAATGCTGCTCAGTTTTTGGTTACTGTTAATGCTCTCGCGTTTTAATATCTTACCAAACCACCCCCATCGTGAAACTGCACCAGAAGTGGTCACTTCATTAGTTTCGATACCCAAGAAAGAGCCATGCAGTGAGAATATCTTAGCTATTCTCGATAGTCTTACTGATACAGGAGCTCTCAATGATGCAGAAATTGAATTGGTCTCTTGAGCTGCACGTACAAGTATTCCGTCTGACCACAGTGCTTGTGTGAGAGAGAAAAGCTGCGAGATACTGATTTGTTACATCTCGGACTACATAGCTAGAAAAGCACTGAAAAAAGCCAGTGCATACACTGTGCATCAGCTTTGACGGCTGAAAAAGCAGCGGCTACAGAAAATGGTCAAGCTGCAGCTGTCACTGCAATCTTTGTTAATGGTGACTTAATGTATCCCCCTGGCCCCTTGAAGAAAATTATCATCGTCCTTGAAGACAGCCTCACGACTTATTTTAGTCTGAATAAGTTGCACGAGGAGAGCATTATTAATCTCGCTGATTTTTTACACATGTACATTTTCTGTCGCTGCCCTGCGTGAAAAGTGGACGTGAAATTGCTAACGGCATTATCATATTCTATATTCTTCTTCGGCTATGCTTCTACGCGAATTCAATCAACGTTGAGAGGGCTTCCAAGAAGGAGCAGCTGAAGCTGTTAGAGATGTGGTGATGCCAGTGGGTGGTGCCAGCAGATTTGGGCAGCTTGACACCGAGTGCAGAGTCATTGTTTAACAACCGTTTTTGTTTGGTTGCATGCATTAGTGATCCTTGTCCTTCGGTATATTTTCCCTGACAGCAGGTGGGATCTACAGTGAATGCGCTAATAATGCTATTTTACCAAGCGCGGAATGCAAAGAAACTACATGGAATGCATTTTGTGTTCTTTACGTCGGTAACTCGGTCGCCTAAGTAGTAAGGAATGCGTGTCCGCAGTTTGCCTCAATCACGTTGTGATTTATGGGGTTCAGGTTCTCACCTTGCGTGCTTTAATTCTGCGTGCATCTAGAAGTTTCCAGGGTTCAATCTGTATTCTAACTTCATTCAAACCGCGTAGAAGTTGAGATATTAATAGCACCAATGAAAATGCCGCTGTCAGTAGCGCTCTGTTGCACACGCACGGTCGTCGGGTGAAGTATTGTAGGGTAAGGTTCTTGATGCAAGGGCATTTTTATTTATTTAAATTCCTCAGAAAACGATAGTACAAAACTACACTGCAGCAGTATTCCGGGAGGAGAGTAGGGCACAATAATAAGCGGGTTCTTTTCGCCATCGGCTCGGGTGTACGCGCACAAAATTTGTTCCCAAGAAAAAAAAAAACATTTGCGTCGCTACGACGATAACTGAAGTGGGCATTAATATACCACGACTCATCTAAAATTAGATAAAAAAAAGTGCACTCGCATGCGCAAGGCATGCGCTAACGCTCAGCGAATTCGTTTCGCTAAGCAAAAAATTACCGAAGACACTCTGGAAATTCTAAAGTGTGCTGGCGAAAGCCTCGCCTGTTCTGCCTCTCTTGCTTACGCATCAGGTGACATGTTCAGTCGGCGCATACACATTCGCTCGTTGTTCTTCTGACGTTTGGTGTTTGGGGAATCGGGCGTCCGCTGCCGCTTCCCCGAAACGCTTGGCGCGGAATCACTAGGCCGCTTCGGAGCTATGCGTCTCACTTACTCGGCTGCAACGAGACGTCTGGCGAAGCAGCGGCGGTGCAGCTGCCACCGCCGACGCGCGAGCTCTCGTTCTACCGCTACTGTGTGACGTCATGGTTGCTGTGCACAGCTGCGCCCACCACCGGCGCGCCGGTTGCTGAGGAGGAAAGGAGGTTGCGCCGCTGCGCTGGGGAGAGGCCACAGTTGGCACGATTCTTGCGCACGGACGGACACCGCGAGTATGAGCCATAAAAGGCTTTCGCCTTAAAACGCGCGCGTCTACTGCAGACACCTTGGGTGGCATGGCACACCGTTTGCTCGACCGCCCCTGCGGCGATCATTCAGCAGCAGCCTCCGCCGCCGCCGGCGTGCGCTATACTAGCAAGTATTTCTAGGTAACCTACGCTTGGTCATCGTGCGGTTGAATACGGTCAGCCGTCAGGGCAACGCGCGCTGCAACCTTATCAAGCGTGCAGAGTGATTCTCGTTGATCAGTCATACGCTGAATCGGAATAAGTATGATAGATATCTCAAGTATCTATACAGAGAAAAGGGTCAACTGCTTGTGGGGGTGAAACATCGGCACCGCTATCGGCCGCGGCTGAAATGCGATGAAGGGGCGCCCTGGCTCAGCTCGAAGCTCGTGCCCGGCGCGCGAGCACAGAGCGAGGTGGTCTGCCAAGACGTTTCATTCAAAGCGCGTCTTCCGCTTTTCCTGATGGTAGTATCAACAGGGACGCGAGACCATGAAACAAAGGTGGTTGTATTGGTAAAACACCGACATGTTACCGGAGAACAAGCACAGATGCGCCTTGAACAGCAGGTCTTGGCCAACCAGCTCGCTCTGTGCGCGTGCAGCAAGCGCGAGCTTCGAGCTGAGCCAGGGCGCCGCTTCGTCGTCTTTCAGCAGCGGCCGGTCGTGGAAGCGATGTTGCTACTACACATAAATAATTAGTTTTTTTTTGCTGCTTTCCTCTCTATCTGTGTTATATATACTTAATGATCATCCGTTAATTACGCCGAATTCCGCACGCGCCATGACAGGAGAATGGAGCGTGTATACATGAATGGGTTGAACACTGCATTCATCTTCCCTTACTTGAGCGAGATTCGTCCATGCTCAAACTGCAGTCTTCCCTTCGTGCGGAGTGATTGCAAAGAACTAGTCCTATCGTACGAACGGGCGCGATTAGTTTGAAACTTTGTTTTCCGAAGCTAAACACACGCTTAGCGACCGAATGGGACCTTCACGTTCTGATGGCTGCTGATGGCTGCCGAGATAGAGAGCCGGGACTTACCTTTTCTGGGGAGACATCCCAGTCGAAATTGTCGCGGGCCTCCTTGTGCGTGGCTGCAGCCTCGGCCCAAGAAGGCTGCTCGTCGATGGAAACCGCGGCGGTACTACGCTGGTCCATGTCTGTCTTTTGTCCTCTCTGGCGATGAGGGCACAACTCGGAGCTTTGCAGTGGTCAGCGAGATTGGTGGGGAGGACGAATGGCGGCACGTGAACGGCACGAGCGAACGACGCCGGCGGTGCGCGGCACGTGGACGGTACGGTGCAGCTCGCGGAAGATTTTTAAAAACGAATGAGAAATGCCACATGAGCGAAGTGGAAGTGAAGGCGCCCGAGCGAACGTGCGCAAAATGTCCCATAATCGTCAATTTTGCTTGGTTAACAAGCGTTTATTAATACTTGCTGTGGGCTAGGTAGTGCATATTTAAGTAAAAAGACACAGCGGATGCGAGTGAATATAAGGCGAAGAATCAAGAGGGAGAGGAGCAACCACACATCACTGTAGGGTTCGCCATTTTCCGCATTATTGTAAAGCCTGCAGCAAGGGCGTCCGCAGAATTTTTTGCAGGGGGGGGCCCATTGGTTGTTGGCGCCAGAGGGGGGGGGGGTATATTCGTAGCGAAAAGGCACTATTTGCGGAGTAAATTTATTTATTTATATATAAATAAAAAATAAGTAAAATACACATATGAAAGAAAATTACAAGCAGCAAATTAAAGCGCGGATTGTAGAGATACATTGGAGTTTATCAACAAAGAAACAATTAAAATTAATAAAAATGCAAAAAGATACTATCAATACTCGAAGTGCTCAGTCTTACTGCATACGGGTTCTCGACTCGCCCGAATTGATGACCAGCACACAGCGCAATATGTTCACAAACACGCAACTACAGTCACTCAGTCAGTCTTCTTTGAACAGCAACTGTAGGCGCCTCGGATTTTTCTGGGCGAATTGCGTAGTTACACGGGTGGTAAATTCATTTCTGTGCTTCATTACACGCTCTCAGTGCACAGTCATCATATATATTGATTGGAAAAATGGTTGAACGAGTACGTTGAAAACAAAAGATGACTATATATACAACGAAAACTTATTTACAAGATAAATGCACGCTCGCAGCTTCATACACCTCGCTCCATCTTGCTCGCGCATCCGCACAGTCGAGCAACCGCACACACACTGCTCGCCGCTCGTCGTTTTCTCGTCCGCTGTCTTGGTTGTTCTCACCTTCGTTGACAACCCGCCACTAAAAACACCGAAGCACAAACACAGAGGCGCGCACACGTGCAAGGGCTTACTTGCCACAATATCCACGAATGCGCACTTTTGGGGTGTAAGGAACGCCGCGCGACTTCCGAGGGGAAGGGACACCCGCAACTAATTCGGCCGGAAAATTTGTTTTTGTGCTTTTATGGGGTTCAGAGCCCCAAAACGACTCAGGCTATGAGGGACGGAGTAGTACAGAGTTTCGGATAATGTCGACCACCTGGGTCTCTTTACCATGCACTGACACGCACAGTACATGGGCGCTGTTGTGATTTGAGGCCCAGCCAGAGGTGACAGGCGAGCCAGGCAGGCGCCATCGGGCTGCGTTGACCAAAGGCGCTGGTTTTCGGAGAAGACGCAAGGAACGCTGGTGTGGGGGCGCCTCTGGAGACTGCGTCGCCGTGAACAAAAGCAGCTAATCCCCTTTGCCGAAGGTTCTGAAAGCGGCGCTTCTACCGCACCGAGCTCTCCCGTGGATCGGAGGAGACAGCGCGCGGCGGCGGCGCCAACTCGTCGCCCGCTTGCCCCTGAGCAGTCCGACAAAGCGGGGGTGGACACGGCTGATTTGTCCTTCCCCCCTCAAGAATTCATCGGTGGCCGGCGTACGAACGTATCATGATTATAGCGAGCGGCCTGTGCCCTGTGCACTGTCTGCCTCCGTGTCGCTATCTCTCTATAGATCAAAGAAACAGACACCCATCTCAAGACGGCTCGAAGCACATGCTCGCCGGTGCCGCTGCATGTCTGCAACAGGTCGTCCTTCAGCAGAGCTGGCGGTGGCGTGGTTTGAAAACGGCGGAACGACGCGCGCCCGGACGCGGCATTTCGCAGATGTGACCAAGCGTCGAAGCGGGGCTGCTTTTACCCTTTTGGCTGAGCGCACCACCGCCCCTGGCGTGCGGCCATCACTCACGGTTCGAGTGAGTGATTTTCCAGGGGGGTGCAGCCGCCCCCCCTTGCCCCCCCCTCCGGACGCCCATGGCTGCAGTGAAAAAGACGACAGCATGTGGAAAGCGAGGCTGCAAGAAACTATAAGATCTTAAACAGGCGTAAGTACAAGATAGCTCGTGAACTGGTCGAGACATTCTATATCAAAGGAAACGAGTAGTCAGTGTATAAACACGATATTGTAGCGTGCAACACCAAAAAAGAACACCAGCGCAGAGACGGAAAATCTGCGGCGGTCCCTCAGTGGTCCCTCGGCGGTCCCTCAATGATGACGTTTTTTTTTGTTTTTTTTTTTATCGGGATAGGGTCTTAGCGCGAGCGAAACAAGGACTTACCGACGAGAACAAACTTCCACTTTGCTCCAATAATAACAACCGTTTATTAGCACGCGGAACACCGGCTCTGCGCTGGAGGTTTGACAGGTGAACAGGTTTAGAATACCGTATACCTTCCAGCTAGCACTTATAGCGTAATTGCTGGAAAGACAAAGGGGAGGTCTTGGCTGGAGACGGTGGTCATGCTGCAGCCTCGCCGAGGTCTATGAAACCAGTTCCCGCACAGGATGCTTGCCAAGTCCTGTGCACTGTGGCGAACGAGGTGGTGGTCTTCCGCACGTCTGGCATTGGCACACTCCTCGCCGCTTTCGCTGCAGGTGCGCTGACAAAATGGCCTGCAGGATGAATGACCATCGCGTTCAGTGGCATGCAGCGTTGCCCACAGTGTGGACACAGCAGCATTGTGGCCCAGCCGCCTGTGGTGGTGGCGGTGGTGACGATGGCGGCCCGCGAAACAATCCTGAGTCCTGCACGAGGGAAAGATCTGTTATATATTTTTTCTTTCTTCTTGAGTCGTGCGTTTGCGCTGTCTCCTCCCTTACACTTGCGAAACACTTTCAGATCAGCCGAAATAAGCAAACGGTACCTCAGAGACCCGAAAGATACGGGTTCGATCCCGGCCGCGGCTGTAGCTTTTCGATGGAGGCGAAATGCTAGAGGCGCGTGTACTCTACGATGTCGGTCCACGTTAAAGATGCCCAGGTGGCCGAAATTATCTGGAGCCCTTCACTACGGCGTCTCTCATAGCCTGAGTCGCTTTGAAACGTTAGTCAAACCCCATAAAAACAAAACCAGTGAACTCTTACGAAAAAGGTCGGAGAATTCAGTAAGCATCCAGATACTAGTCTCAAAAACCACTACCTTCTAGCATGGTTCGCATAACATTTTGAGTGATGCCTTCATTGATCAAGATTGTGTTCATATATGTGCTAAGACGCTTGTCCGCCTGAACAAAGAAATCCGAATCAAAACCTGGCTGCATCCTGTGACCATCTTCAGATTAGAAGACGGTGGCGCTGATTCTCAAATGAAACTCCATGGTCCCACGAGGTTTTATTTTTTTTTTTTCGTGTTCTCGGCACTCTTGAGCAGCTTACTTGGTACATGAGCGTATTGTAGGAGGTTTCGGCCATGAAGGAAAGAAACGGTACCTCTAAATCGTGGAAAAGCCAACACGTGGTTTTTGACAGCGCAGTGAATGCGACGGAGAGCGAACTGTTTCATTACGCGACAGCGTACACAGCTTGTTCGGTGGAAAAGCCTTCAGCCTTCTTATTGGCTGTCGGCACCACGCGTAGGAGAAAATCGTATCATGCCAACCGTTTGCGGCAGACTTTCGGATGACCTGATGCGATTAAGCGTTTCGTTTGGTTTATGGCGTTTAACGTCCCAAAGCGACTCAGGTTATGAGAGACGCCGTAGTGAAGGTCTCCGGAAATTTCGACCACCTGGGGTTCTTTAACGCGCACTGACATCGCACAGTACACGGGCCTCTAAAATTTCTCCTCCAAAGAAATTCTAGCCGCCGCGACCGGGATCGAACCTGCGTCTTTTAATTGGGTCAGCAGCCGGGCGCCAGAAACACTGAGCCACCGCGGCGGCGATTAAACGCTACGTGCAGCATAAACTTACTTAGAGCCTAGCTCCTGCTTATCATGCGTGGTTCGGGTGTCCACCAAGACAAGTGACACTGTAACTACGTGATTTCCTTTCCTCGAAAAAACAATTTTCGATTTGTCCAACGGGCAAGGCGTCGCGCTGATGCATGTACTCCATGGCCGCGGTGCAAGAACCTGTCGCGTTCCATTCTTAAAGGCGAAGCTTAAGCGCTCAAAATTTTTAACACATTATTAATAAAATAACAAAGGAAGGAAAAGATGTGGCTAGCTGCGGCATCTACCGTCGAAACCTGAAGCACCTTTGGTGCGGCTAGCGTGACCGAAAGGACAGGTTGTGGATAGGGAGAAAGAAAGTGAGGAGCGATAGCAAAAAGAGATAAAGGGAAGGCGACAATGTACACTATGTACAAATAAAAATGTGCAAAACAAACTGTTTCTCCTTCTTTGTATTTTGCTACAGTCGTACCGACTACTACTACGCCATTACCATTGAGTTGGTATATTAGCTCTATGATCACCATCATCAGCGCTAGCCGAAGCCCGAGAACATAATCCAAGGAGATCCGCGGTTGACTGGCGCCAATCAAACTGTATTGAAAGTTCACCTTTGGCGTTTATTTTTCATCGTTTCTACGTGCATGTCATCATTTGAGTCCGAAAGATCAAACGTGGTGAGAGAAGTAACCGGCGAGCTGACTGCGTAAACGTCATGACAGATGCTTTTTGGAGCCGATCTTGCCAGTGGTATTGTTTCTGTGTTCGTGGGTGATTTTTCGGCGTCAAATACGTAAATGTTACCAGGACCCCGACGCCGCCAAAAAAACGTTGGCCAAGAGCGTGCCCAAACAGAGATTAGGTATATGTCACACGCGTACCTGTGAGTTCGACCACCTCAAGCAGCAGCTAGCGAAGCCTCGGTTGCACTTATGCCATGCCATAATCAAAGAAGATCACCTTGTATCAGATGCTGCTTTCTTTTGGTGCAGTGTCATAGCTTTCTGAACGAACTGTGTAAAGTGCATGGCAGTTTAAACACTTGTCAGATGTCGAACATATGTTGTGGCTTTCAGGTCACATTGGGCACAGTTTGATTGAAGGGAGCAATCACAACGTGCCCTCTCGTTCTCTTGTGCGTGGACATTCTTCAGTAATTGAATTGGGGCAGTTTTGTCTGTTTTTTTTTTTGCTGCTGTCTTAAATGAACCACGCGCTAAGAATCGCCTACGCATTGTGCTTCATGTGGCAACATGCAGGTGACGTGGTGCAGAATGATAGTCATGGCTTGGGTAGATCTGTTTTTTTGTCATGATTATTGAAATGGGACCAAAAGACTAATATTATGGCCTACCCACATTGCAGTGATCACAGCATAAATATTTGGCAAGTTAGCATCCAAGATAGCATTTCATAGGTAACTGAATGGTCAAGGTGACTTTATTAAACACTGTTGAATCATTTTGATATATAGGGCCATTGGTGACAAGGCATTTCCAGTTATCTGTTCAATTTGCAGGCTTCTCACAGTGTGTATTGCAGAGATTTTCAGCCAGGATGTTCATGACTGTTGCGCCCTGTAAAATGCATGTCTTCATTGAAAACATGTTAATTTTTTTGTGGGCTTTTAAAGGCCACAAAAGGCTTTTAAAGGCCACACAGTAAACGTGTACACATTTTTCAACCCAGTACTGCTTTACCAATATTTTTAAAAGCCATGAGAGAGAGTGTATTGAAGCATTCTTAATGACGCTATCAAAATACATGCAGCGTCTGTGCTGCCCATCTGTTTTCGTTCGTTTATTTGTGAAATTGAAAAAATAAAGTAGTTTGCTTATATTCTCCAGTAATGGCATAGGTCTAGTCAGAGTGGAGTGAAAAATCATTTGAACTGAATTTAAGAATGTTGTTAGAGCTCTGTTCACTTCAGTAAGACAGTAAGTTGAGCTAGTTGGTACGTATTCACTGTGAATAACAGTGCAGAGACAGGTTACAAAGGAAGCAGACAGGACTGGCACTGACTAACAACTGCAGTTTATTAGAAAGAAATACAAAATATACTCTCTTCACAACCAGGAGTGTATGTCCAACACCAAAAGACTAACTGATAACTTCGGTCATATGAATCCAGATATTTTAGTTCATAATCATGAACACATACACAGGGCATGCTTAGGCAGAGTTGGGACTCGTGCATCAGCACCCCCTCTGTGTGGGTTCATGATTGTGAACTAAAATATCTGGATTCATAGGATAAAACTCAATGAATCTTTGGGGCTGCCATCTCTTTCAGGTTTTCACAACTATGTAAGAGTTGCTGCAGTTTATGAAATTCATTTTTTAATGTGCTCTCCTATCCTGAGTTTCTCTGTAAATGTCATGTTGATCACATCTTATCACATTTTGTGCAGCTCTTGGAAATTCTGCTGACGCAAGCCACTGAGTGGCTCTGACAGATGACAAATTTGTTTGCGGCATTTACAACATGGTCTTCCCAACTAGGCTGCGCAGTTGACGCCACTTGTGGAACCGTCTTCCATCACACACTGCACCTTACAAGTGTACAGTGAGTAGCAAGTTTTCTCCAGTCTTGATGGGTCAAGTAACCACTACAGGATAAAGCACTAAGAGGACCAAGGCCAGTATGTGTGTGAGCAGTGTAACATGGGTTTTGAAACAGCAGCTGCACTTTCTCTTCATAGGCGGTGCATGGTATCACCATGACATCCGTATTGAGGCGTACACGTGTGAGTACCACCTGTGCATATTTTAGTGCAGGACACCTATGGCATGGACGTGGCTAACTTGCACTGACAAAGCAGATTATGTGTTATGCTCAGTTGTGCAGCTGAATGTAAACTGCACCTCCCTTACTGCCATGGCTGTCTTTTCATTTCGGTTCACTTTTGCAGCATATCTTTCACATTTTAGGCTACGCTGCCAAATAATGCATGTTAAAATAGCGAGTTGGATAGGAAAATTAAAACAGTATCATTCTAGAGGCAGGTGGCATGAGGCAAACACAAAAAGAAAAAGAACTCTGTGCTTATCACAGGTAAAAAAGAAAAGGTTTCATTAAGGCTGAAAGACTTCATTTTGTACAAAACATGGATGCAACAGCAAGACATAAAATGAATTCAAGAACTTAGGCACAAAAACTTTTTTTTTTTTTTCATGGCCTAAACGAGCAGACTTCTGACTGCAACCAACAAGATGAGCACATTTGAGAGCTAACAAGTTAAATTCACCATGTAATTACGAGTTGAGCAATACTACTAGTTCTTTGCCACCAAATCAGAGATCAGTAGTTTGCTCAACATGTGCCACCCTTGTAACAGGTTTAAAAAGCTCTCATTGCCTCACAGGTGGTCTGATCCCCAGTTTATAAATAGAAATTTTAAAATGGCACCACTAAAAGTTAAAGAGCTTCTTTATTTCACCTATATTCGGCCAATATTGGAGTATGCTTGTGTTGTTTGGCACCCCCCTACTTTAAATTTAACAGACATGCTTGAGCGTGTTCAGAACTTTGCCGCTCGGTTTGTCTCAAGTAATTATGATTTTAACAGCAGTGTTACTAACATTAAACTAACGCTGGGATGGGAGCTGTTACGGAAACGCCGTACCAACTCCCGGTTAGAAATGCTGTATAAAATCTTTCACCGAAAAATAAAAATAGATAAAGAAAATTATTTGCTTCCACCGCATTTCAGGTCAAACAGACTTGACCATGGGTGGAAGATTAGAGAAATTAAATGCAAAACTAACACTTATCAAAACGCATTTTTCCCATCTACCATTCATGACTGGAATCGCCTGCCCCATGAAATTGTTGAGTGCCGTTCAGAGTCAATGTTCCGCGCGTTGCTGTCGGATGTATGAGTGCGCAGTTGGCTTTTTTTTTTTTTTTTTCGTCATGTCTTTTTGTTGTTTCATATTTCATTCATTTTGTACTTGCTGTGTCATGCCTTGTTGTATTGCTTTTTTTTCTTCCTCTTTTTTTTTTCTGGCCTATTCTTCTGTTATGTATCCTCACCCCCCCTGCAATAATGGCTTCGGGCGCTGCAGGTATTTCCAATAAATAAATAAATAAATAAAAATTCCTGTTTGCACCCTGTGAAAGACGAGCGCTGTGCTGTGCACTGGGCCATCTTCAGTAAATCCTGGGATGGTGCGACCATTGGTTATCGGCCTTGGAGTCTTTCTAGGCACCGCTCTGCATCTCTCAAGGTCATCTTGCTCACACAACACAACAGTTTGTGGCACTGCTGCGTGCTTCCCACGCCTGACTTTATGTGCTTCATGTTTTCTTTATCCATCTCTCTACCTTTTCTTTTTTTAATCCCCTCTTTCCCATGATTGCAAAGTAGCAAGCTGGAACCTCTTCCTGGTTAGCTTCAATACCTTGGCTTTCCATTTCTCTCTTGCAGCTCATTCAAGCCCTACCAAACACTTACCTGGTCAACCCTGCTGTCCGTTGTGGGAATTCACATTGTTCTGTTAAGAAGCTGCGCGTTGCCTTAAGCGTTCATTGACAGATTTTGTCTTCTGGTGAGTATATGCTTTGCCGTTGTACAAAATGTTCAGTAAATCACACAAATATGATGCTGCGTATCGGAACATGCATGCTTCTTGCCACACCATTCTTTCTTTGAACTCCGTATCCTTTCTGCTCTCTTTAGCAGAGCAGCACAAATCGCAGATAACATTTTGGAATCAAAAGGATGCATTCAGCTTCATAATACCCTGCAGCACCGTTATCCTGCGGGACTTCTTGTGAACCTAAAATGTGACATCTGATTTGCTGTAGTTTCTTTTCTGGGCTTGCAGAAAACAGCAGCTGCCTCTTAAGTTTTGTTTCCTAACTAGGCAATTGCAATTGATGATGATGGAGAAGGGACCAGCTGGCAGCTTTTCATTTGGATATTCATTTTACCTAAATTCAGCCATGGTCACTGAGCTATCTGGAAGTAAGCCTTTGTAAGACTTAATACGGTCCTGCTAGGCTTGTTTTAATACTTGAGTTTTGCATTCAAATTAAAAAGTAGCCTAATATATGTTTTATTAATTTTTACATGGTTATCAAAACTAAACGTATGAATGACCTGTATCAGTTTGTGAAGAGCTTAAGAAATGTGACTTTAGAGGCTATAACCAAAGGTATATTGAGAACCCAATGTCTGAGACCTGGTCTGACTCCTTTCTTGAGATAGAAGTTGTAATGTGCAGCAGCACTTTTTTTCTTATATGCCTGTGCTCCTGCCAGTTTCTTTTTGTGTGTAAAGCAGCCTTTTGATGATCCCGAATGCATATGCATTGAATTGGGCTCAAAGCATGCTTACTAGTTCCTGTTAGTTGCTGAAGGTGTAAGGATTTTTGTTTTTAGGTAAGACCCTACTTTACCTGATTTTTACACCCTAGGGAGATGTTGTAAAAATAGGTTAGAGCCAATTGCTACCCAAAAAGGCAGCTTCAAAAAATGTAACTTGCCATTGTGAAAACTTAAAGGCTCCACCTGGAAACTCGCAGGCATCATAAAGTCATTACTGGGCACTGTTTTTATTTAATTGTTGATTATTTGAAACCTCTTTTAACACTTGTTACCCAAGGCATAGGTTCACCTCGGCAGAAGTTTGGGGATATCCATTAGGAGCAATGAAGGCCTGAAGCTCAAGCACTATACTGACATACTGTTGGCATCATTATGTGAAGTTCCGCCTATGCTAGTGACATTTTGCTTCAACATTGTTGTGAGTTTCAAATGGGTAGCTCTGATGTTGAAGGAACATTTTCATTGTGCACGTGCGAAAGAAGCAAGTCTAGCACAGATGCAGATATGCTACGCATGGCAGTGGCATTGTATGAGAAAAAATAATAGCAATAAATTAGAAAAAGGGAAATACCTGATTTGGTAAATAGTCCCTCGGTGCGCCATGCCATTTGTGGATTGTTCATGACAATTATATGAAAAGATGTAGCATTTTGTATCTCGCAGCTCTTGGAGTGCTCAGAGTTAATTATGTTTGTTGGGAAGAATACAGGAAAAAATAGCCTGATTAGTTCCAACTGTTTCTTCAGAACCATGTCATTTGCCCTGTTGCCTGGGTGGTCTGCCGGCATGTTCAGACGCTGCTGTTGTCAAAGCTTTGCTGTAAAATATGCCTTAGAAGTGCTGTTACATGGATGTTCACAATTTAACGAAATAGAAAAACCACTGAATGTCATTGCATAAGTTTTCTTAGCTAGCAACACAGAGAGAGCATGGGAACAGGAAGTTTTCGCACTTTAGTGGAATGCTTGCAGGATGGTGACAGCATAGTTTCCCACATCAGGCGCTCAGCTTAAAGGGGCAGAACACTGAATTTTAGGTTTGGTTTATGGGGTTTAACGTCCCAAAGCGACTAAGGCTATGAGAGACCTACCTAATTAATCACCTACTTTTGTTCAGCCCAACGGAAAGCTTGCTGTCTAAGGTGCTGTATTCTCCAATGGTTTTACTGTACACCTAAAGGCTGTAGAAAATTTTTTCCAATAATCTTTAAATCAGTGCATACACCTGTTTTTATGTATCCCTATGCTGGAAACCATGATCAGCGATCGCGATGGTGATTGCACATCAGCAAAAGTGCAATGACAAAAAGTAACATAAATCTCACCCACCAGACAGTGATGAGGTATATTTATTATATCCATTAGCATCCATTTGAGTTTCCATACCTGAAGCTGTTATGGCACAGTAATTTAAGCCTCATCGATGAAAGCTATGGTAAGCAGTGGTTGCCCCCTCCATCCAAGAAATTCAAAACACCGTGGTGCCATCTAGTTAAAAAAGCTAAAAGTGCATGGTCTGTGCGAAGGGAGCATCCCCAGGCCTGCCACCCGGCTTTCAGCATTCTTTGGGGGGGGGGGGGAGGTGCACTTGGAAGAATCTCCGTAAACCCTGTTCGCCCCCTGCTAGCCAATCCAGTTTCGAATGACCTCACAGCCTGCTAAAGGTGGCACCCTTGGGCCAACACAGTTCAGATGTGTGTAAAGCCTCGATGTGTTGTCACTGGGCAGAGGCACACCCTAGAGGAACGGCTCCAGTGAAGGCAAGCAGCCGTTTTACACCTGCTGAAAAGGGGGCGACCGCAGTGTCTGCAGTTCAAACTTATAGCTACGGTGTCTCCACAATGGAGCTCCGTGGCAAGATACATACACCGTCACCTGCAGTTGTGAGACAGAACACACATCTCTCGCCAAGCCTTGATCTGTTGACGCACAGCTGGATCAGGAGCAGTGCTTTTAGTTTTGTCATTCACTTGTTTTGCAATGTTCTTCATCATCGATTTCATTGATTTTTAATTCTCTTCTAGGCACACATTGACTGCCTACCGCTCCGCTGTCACGCTGGCCTTTATAACGCCACCATATTGTATCAGTGGAGGTGCTCCCTCTCTGTCCTGAAAATTGTCAGTATGCTGTAATACAAATGAAGATGCCTGTGGTGATAACTTATATCCAGATTACTTTCTCACGAAGGCCAGTTTGTGGATTAGTTAGCTCACAGCACTCAGCGACAGTGTTGTGTTGTCTGTTTAGGTGTGGTAATCTCTAGTCTGAGTCCTGTGCAAGGTTTAAAAGTGACATCAAAACAGACAGCTGGCAATGTGCAACCAACACCAACAGCTTTAGCCAATGTCTCAAAGGCACTCTTCTAAGTTGAAGGTTTACCATACTGACAAAGTCAGTCAGTTTCGAGATGTAACAGCTGCATCCATGAGACTGCAACTTCCTTAGTCCACACACCTTTTGAAGGTTATGCTCAAAGCTTTTTTTCTCCTGAAATGCTTTCTTCTGGAAGGTTTTGTCAACATGTTCCTTGTTGTCCAAATGTGGCAGGTTGTGGTATGGCCGCAGCAGGTGTGTGTATTAGGTCTCCTCTATTTGGCTTCACTTTCTGCATCACTTCAGGCTGCGTAGCACTCGATATGTCAGTGCAGCTAGCACCTCCTGCACTTCAGCATTTGATTTGACGTAGTGCTACACAAGTTGTGTGAGGTGCTTGGCACCCTCCCTAGCAGACAAGTAGCAGACGGCTCATGGCCATGTTTGTTAATGACACTGAAATGGCCACATTTCCCATGCTAGACGACCACATGCAGCACAACGGAGCGTTGGTGAGAGAGACTGAAGGTGATGTTTTTAATGCGTGAGTGATCGCAACGTTTGTGATGACTCGCTGCCACTCATGCCTTTTTGCCTAGGTGGCTTAGTATCGGCATTCGTATTGTTTTTTTATTACATGGGTGATCGTAAACTCTTTCCTTTTTTGCCTCGGTTTTTCCATATCAGGATTTAGCACATGGCAGCATCATCCGCACCTCTTCTTACGGTAATGATTGGCTTTGACATTGCCACTCAGATCACGCCTTCACCTCTTAGTCAGCCCAGATCTTTCCCTGTCAGACAGCTTCCGACAATCACTGTGCCGCCACCATACGCCAACTGTGAACACAAGTTGTGTTGTTCAAATAAGTCGATGCTTGAAGTTATCAGGCTACTCTTCTGCTGAAATTGACGGATGACCGCAGACACTTTTCGGGTAGAATGGCAACAGCCTGACCCACGCACACAAAGGTCTCGCGTAAGTCTGAATGCCCTTTTGAAATTTCATTGTACCTCTTTTTGTTGCTACCGCTCCAAACTTGATGGCAGTCGACCTGGACCACTTTGTACAACACAACAAAATGGGTGGAGTCAAGTTCTTCATCACTGTCGGAATCAACAAGTTTTATGACAACACCAACACATGGCCACAGCAGATGAACATTTTTGCACTTTTGTGCTCAATGTGGCCGCTGCACCGAGAGTGCTGTCAGGCGGCACTTGTGCTGGAAGAATGGTCACTGCACTGGCACGGCAGTTTTGTGATCTAGTGCAAAAAGTGCAGCGAAATCAGGGATACCTGTCGTGCTCATCAGTGCAACATCAAACATGGTTGACTTGTCAGGGATGCAGCGAAGAAAGCTGGCCTTGAGCGGTATAGTTTTCTATCGTAGCAGCTTCTCCAGTAGCACATGCCAGCAGGACTGCTTTCAACAACTATAGATCAGGCTTAGCCCAGAAATACAGCAGAATTTTCTCTTCATGCAAACCACAGGCAAGGTCATTGCAGAGAAAGCAGGCAAGCTAATCTTCAAAGGATGTGGCAAAGCAATTATTGAAGTGCAGTGAGGTAATCTTGAACTGATTCATCATGCAGCTGGCCTTGTATTTAAAACCAGGGATATTTTATTGTAACTGAGAGCTTCCTGAAAAAGTGTACATTGAGCTTGCCGATCATAACGTGTAACAATTTCTGCACCACAAAATCTCTGATGGTGCCTTGAGAGTGCAGAGCAAGCCCACCAGAGTATACTTCTCAGGGCTGCATGTGCTGCAAAGCGTAGCCAATTTGTTCTCACCTGACCTCGTGTCATGGGCTTGGAAATAGAACTGGATATTCTGGATAGGCAAACAGGACAAAAGGCTCAGCTGGCAAGAATTTTCTTGTTGTTTCCAGAAGCATCAGTGTTGCCATTGACAAGCAACGCTATACTGGGTTGATTCGGGATCTTATGTTGCAGGCTTGGGGTGATCTTATCCTCATTGCTAGTAAATTGTTAACCTGTGAATCTTGGACAAAATTGTTTATTCAAAGTGAATGCATATACATGAGCATGGGACTGCAGTTGTGCAATATGGTCATGAGAAAGTGCGAGAGGGTCACATCCATCAAGCGTCATGCATGTACAAAGGTGGACTGTGAAGGAGTCTGAAGGCAGCTGATATAGAGTTATGAGATTTTACTGCACTATGACAATCCCGGAAAAAGTTAATGGTGCGTTTAGACACACAGCTGTAATTGGAGGCAGTGGCTATGGAGCATCAAGTATACTGCAGGGATCCATAAATTGCAGTGATGCCTCAGTAGAGATTGGTGTGCACTTGCTTTAGGCCACAGCAGCACTGATGCTCCCTAAATAAGTCACCATTGCTTTATTTGCTCACAGTGCAAACAATGGGGATTGCAGTGTGCCATTTCATGCAAAAAAGTCCTTGTTAAAGTATCATTGTCACTTATGCCTGCAATTTTTATCGTAACTATTATTTGGAGCTTGCTGGCTTATTATGCAAAAGTATTGAGTTGCAGTAGAATAAAAATTCACTTTTGTTGCAGCTGCACTCTTGCTACAGGGAGAATCACTGTTAGGGTAGCTAGTGTGGTTGCTAGTGACTCAAAGTGAACATGGAACCATTGATAGGTGGTGTAGCCAGTGCATGCGGAGTTACCAAAAATGCACTTCACACAGAATTTGCTGTCACTTTCAGTTTTTGCAGTTGCAGGAGGGCAGAAAAGAAAGCAAGAGGAGCATAAGGAGACACTCATGCCCAAGGAGCTTCACCGACATTTGCCTACTGAGTGTGTCAGCGACCTCTTGCCAGAAGAAACAGCAGTGGTAATGATGCTGATATTGTTTTCATGTGAGCTATGCTCATTTGACACACACAGCAAACAGGTGTGAATGCACACGTGTCAAATCATCGAGAGTCTGGGTAGCTGAAACGCAATTAGTGCAAATGTTAAAACCCACCTAAAGAGGACCTTCAGGCCTACGAATCCCGATGTCATCAGGCAGCTTGAAGCAAATGGTTGTGTCCATTGTGCCCACATGTTTGTTTTCTCCTCAAATACCTGGTGCAGTGCTCGTGCGCATCTGCATGACGGTGAGGCAGAGGCGTAGAGTTCTTGGAGTCAGCAGTCGTTGGAACAAATCCGTAATTAGAGTGTCATGACTCAACCCTTCGTTAGAAGTGTGAAGATTGTGGGAGCTTCTCTTCATCTTCTAAAGCAGTGCAGTCATATTTATTTTGTAGAGAAAGGGGCTAGTTAGTCCTCCTAAATCTAGCTTGCATATGGTGCATTAGGTTCAGCAGAGAATATATATAGTAGAAAGCAGACTACAGGCACAGGTAGTGTATACTCTATCCCTTGCTTCCCTTGTGGCCCTGTTGTGTATTTCTGTCTTGATCATCCTTTCGAGTCTCATCTAATTTCATTCTACATTGTTTATTGATTTATTTTATTTCTTTATTCAAATACCTCACGGGCTCTGACTGGAGTATTATGTGAGGGGGGTTACATAATTGGGGTGGGAAAAAGAAGCAAGTAGAAGATGGTTATTTTAACATCGTTATACAATAGCAAGAAACCAACCAGAAAAATCGAACTAAATTAGTGCTAAGTAGAACTAAATTGTCCAGTGTAGTGCCTATACATTGTAAGCAAGTCAGGCTATAGCTACCTAGGTTAGACTGGATGTGCATTCTGTTATGAACATTTCACCCATATGAGCACTGCCTTTGGAAAAATATTACGTCTCTTGAGGAAAATGCACATTTTTCTCACCAGTTACCAGTGGTGTTACTAGAAGGGTTCGGGCCACGCCAAGTGCAGCGCTACAAGTGCAGCTCCAGATGAGGGGGAGTGCCATGGCTGCGATGCTGCACTTGAGCCAAGTTTGAAATGTTGCAGGTTGCAAAGAAAATGTGCTTGCCCTTTACTTTTGCATGATTTGCGGAGATAATGCAGCTCGCATAGGATAAAAACACAGTGGAGAACAGTGTGGGCATAAAGTGTAATAGTAAGAATGCTTGAGAGAAGTGTTGAAAGGGTCCAGTATGCATGTCACTCTGGCAGGAGGGCCAGTCTGGTAGCGCTGCGTTTGAAAGCCTTTGGAAGAAGAGGGTGCAGGGTAAAAAGACGTGAACTGGAGGTGATGCTCGCCCTGAGAAAAATCAGGATGCTCTAGAACAAGCTTTAAAAGGAAGCATATCCAAGAGGACTAGTATTCATGTGCTGTCATACCTCGGCACCATTACAGGTGGCTCAATCACACTCGCACTCACAGCCACTCGCATTCACATCCACTCACTCACACTCGCATTCATGTTCACTCGCACTCACAGCCATTCAGTCACATTCATGTCCACTCGCACTCATGACCACTTGCACTCATGTCCTCTCAGAGCCACAACCATCACTCACACTCGTCCTTATGTCTACTCAGACTTACAACCACTCACTCACGCTCTTGTCCACTCACTCACATTCACGTTCACTCACTGTTTCTTTGTTTGTGGACAACGGAGGGGATGAGAGATTTACTGCGACGGCTGACTACTCTCGTGGTTCCCCTGGCACAGGCTGGGTTGCACAGATGTGGTTGTGAGCCACCCGGGGCTCTGTCGTGTTCCTTGGCCAACTTTCAGTTTCGATCCTCAAAGAAAGTGGTGACTTATCACGCTTCTTCTGTGTCCCGAACCAATGTTATGCATATGTGCTCCGGTTTCAGCACAGCTAAGATGCTTAGACACGGTTTTGTTGAACAATGTCCATAGGAGTGTGCAGGGTTCTTTATTAAAGGGAGCCAAGCTTCAGCGCAGTCCCCCCACTCCTCCTCTCACCAAGGCCCCTACCTCCTCTAAGGCCAAAACGGAGAGCGGAGATGAGGAATGATTATAAAACATTTATTTCAGTGCAATGTAATCGCAAAATATACAGGATATTTTTGAGCAGTAGTTTTTACTTCCAGGTGTAACATCGGCAGAGGAATAGATATTGTAGAGAGAGGTATAGGTGGATTGTTTCTCAGGGTGCCACCCACATTTTAACAAGAGTACTTATCCCCGCCCACATGAAGACAAGTCCTCTTGTTGAAACGATGGCAAACACCATGAGGCTTTCCCTTGCCTTGTTCACTTTGTGAGTACCGTCACAGGATGGAAGTCCCTGCACTGCTGTGGCATCAGTGTAACAACGTGCTTCCGAATGAATTTGCATTACCTGTAAATCAAAGAAAATACGACACATCTCTCTTTTGTTAACTGCAAAAAAGAACCTGGAAAGATTGTCTCAAGGTGACTCGGCAAGTAAACAGTTCTTGGGACACAACATCGTGGGTCTTCGGCTGCCGGTATCGTAAAAAAACCTGCATGGCCATAACACTGCATTATAAACAATGTCGGAGAAGGTCCAATTGCGTAAAGCTATGCCCCCCCCCACCCCCCGCTGTGCGCACGGCTATGACGGAGTTTTTGAAAAGATTAGTGTGTTCCTCACAGAAAGAGATGGCGGGAATGGGCCACAAGTACAGGTTTGCCCGGCATAAAAAGGATGCTAGGGGGAGGGGCGATTATCAACCCTCTTGCAAAACTTATCGGGCTTACTTTAGGGCACAGTTAAGAGCAAGGCAGGCTTCATCCAGCCAGAGCAGGCATGTGCGGCTGATTTGTGGACATGTCTGCCATGCAGTATGTTGTCTGTGTTGCACATAATCCCTGTCTCAAAGAGGCCTTGCAAACCAGCACAGTGTTCTCGCTTGAGGCCGGTGCATGCGCAGACCATGTACGCATCTGCGTGGGCGCAGGGGGTGCTGACGTTGCGCCTCATTATTCTCCCATGGTCCCCCGCATCATGGGTCGAGGAAACGTCCGTCATGGAAGAATGCGTATGCAGCTAACAAGTGAGCGATTGTGTAGTGCATTACCTTCTGAAATGGCAGGACGTAACTGGGAAAAAGCCCTATTCAGATATTCTTAGACGAAATCGTATTGTCCGGTTCAAAGGATTCCTCATGCTCTCCAGATATCAGTGCAGGTAGAACTGCTGAAATCAGAGCGTGCAAACAGAAGTTATTCCACTTACTGTATTGAAAACAGAAATAAAAACGAAATCGCATTTCAGAAGCCCATTTCACTCGCCCACTACTAAAGATTGGGCACCACCAATCAGGACCGCGCCTTGCACACATGCAGCGGAAGCTTGTATGCAGTTGTTGACTTGCTAGGACAGCCCCCAGCAGCTCAAAGTGCCGGTAGAAAAAACAGTAGAAAAATGACTAAGATATTGTTTGGGCGCAGGCTCTCTTTCTTTTTGTTTTTTACTGGCGGCTTATAACATCCCCCGAAAAAAATTTCTGGCTACGCCCCTGTTCAGAGATGTTATACTTTAGATCTTCTCCCAAGTTTGCAAAAATTAAGTTCGAATTGTATGTCGAACCAATCAATAAGGGTGCGGCCAATTAGACCGCAACCTGATATCCACTGCCGAAAATCGCCGCAGCCTTTCATCGCCATAGGTACAAACAATCATTTCTGGTGCAGATTAAAACATTAAATACTACCACTTCGCCTATCTTCTTGGCGTCAAGCCACCACCCTGTTTGATGCTGTGAATACAAAAAATAAAAACCAAATGCTCGATTTGTGATTGTGGGCTCCTTCAAGTACATGAGAAACAAGAACCTTTAGCACGACCAAAAAGCGTGCTTGGTTTTCGCGTCGTTTCCGCCTTGAGCCAAGTTCATGCAGTTCAAGAGCTGGGCCAAGTAGGTCAGGTTCTCTGCGTGGATCTGGCCCAGTCAGAAAGTTACGGCAAGAGCGAAGCTCTGCAATGCACACACCCAGGCACAAAAAAAAAAAAAACCTATGCGTCACTGCAGTACTCGAGATCCGACATTAGGCTAGTTACTGCTGAGAAGTGGACGCTTGTTGTTTCAACGCAAGCATTGGAACTCTGCATATACAAGCGCGTGCAGTGTAGGAGGCTTGACAAGAGACAGCTACCTTTCTAGCAGTGGCAATGCGAAATTAGATCAAAGGATCTGACGCAACTTGTAGCAGCTCATTGCACCCGCAAAGGGCCTGTGCCTATACCAATGGTGAACTAGAAAAGTGAATAGCAACGAAAGATTGCCGTTCCCACGCCAATCCTCTGCTTCAGTTGTCCAAAGACACCGGCCTTATGCCTTATGCTGTCTTGAGCGCCCTTGGCAATGAATGTTTGCTTTCATCGGCTGTCAACAACATGAAAATAGCTAATACCATCTTCGCGAAACACACACAACCAACTTCGTTGTCGCGTCCACCCACTACTCACATACACTTGCCACTCACGTCGATTCACATCCACTCATGTCAACTCACATCCACTCATTACTCATGTCTACTTGCCACCCACCTCTACTCACACAAACATCCACTCACTCATACTTGCACTCATCTCCTTTCACACTCACATCCACTCACTCACACTCATCGTCAGCCACACTCACATTCACTCAGTGCATTCACATTCACGTCCACTCATACTCGCAACCGGCCTATCTCGCTCACTTGCATCCCATGTAAAATTCTAGAACATGTCCTTGCCTCAAATCTAGCTAGCTTTCTCGAATCTAATTCATTTTTCTCACCATCGCAACATGGCTTCCGCAAGACTTATTCATGTGAAACACAACTAGTATCATTCACGCATCAGCTAAACGTCATCCTTGACTGCTGTTCACTTGCCGACTGTATATTTTTAGATTTCTCGAAAGCATTTGATAAAGTATGCCATAACCTTCTAATGTTTAAGTTACATCAACTTAACATTGATCCCAAACTGCTTGCTTGGATCGAATGCTTTCTTTTTAACCGTTCGCAATTTGTTTCTGCTAATGACTCAACCTCGCAGCCAAGTAAAGTACAGTCCAGCGTACCTCAAGGGTCGGTACTTGGTCCTCTACTTTTTTTAATTTACATTAATGATCTACCCTCTTGTGTTTCCTCTAACATTCATTTATTCGCAGATGATTGCGTCATCTACAGGGAAATAATTTGCGACGATGACATATCTTCTCTTCAATCAGACCTTAACGCTATCTGTATTTGGTGCCAATCATGGTCAATGGAATTAAACATCAAAAAATGTAAATTTCTGCGTGTATCAAGAACATCCGGCCAGCTACCTTCCTATCACCTTAATAATGTCCCTCTAGATCCTGTTTCTTCTTACAAATATCTTGGTATCCATATTACTAGCAACCTCACTTGGTCCATTCACACTTCTTACGTAATTATAATGCTAATCGCATGCTGGGATATCTAAAACGTAATTTCTCTAAGGCACCTTCTTCCCTAAAACTACTTCTATATAAGACACTGGTCCGCTCAAAGCTAGAGTATGCTGCAGCAGTGTGGGATCCCTTTCAACAAAACCTAATTCACTCATTAGAAATGGTCCAGAATAATTCTGCTCGTTTTATTGTATGTAATTATAATCGAACTGCCAGCATCTCTGCAATGAAATTAAATCTCAGCCTGCCATCTTTAGCATCTCGCCGTAAAGCCCTTAGACTCTCACTTTTTCACAAGATATTTTATCATCCTTCACTTCGCCACGAACTGATCTCCCCTCCCCAATACATTTCATCAAGGCTAGATCACAATAACAAAGTCGGAATTCCATTTTGCAAAACCAATGCCATGTTTCAGTCATTTCTTCCGCGCACAGCTGCTGAGTGGAATCACCTTCCTGCATCTACCGCTACCATTACTGACAACCAACGCTTCAAAACAGCATTAGAAAACTTTGTATAAGTAGGAGCATCATCTTTTTTTTTTTATTTCTATATTCTTGTTGTTTTTTGTACGAGCATTTTGTTTGTTTGTTTTTCACTGTATTGCTGCGCTGTATTTTGTGTATTATATACTATTAACCAGCACACCAAGAACCCAACAGCTAATAATGTATAACTAGGAGCAATCATTTCTGTATTACTAATTAGTTTGCTGCACTGTACATTTTTTTTTCTTAAATTTTTGTAACCACTCCCCTCTATAATGCCTCTGGCCCTGAGGGTACACGAAATAAATAAATAAATAAACCACTCACTCAAACTCGTGACCACTCGCACTTTCAGACGTGAGTGTGAGTGAGGCAATGTGAGTGCACTCATGAGTGAGTGTGCCGACCTATGTGTCCTGTGCGTGGAAGTTCCAAACTTATTTGTTTGGAATGCTGTAACATCTATCCATTTAGTGATATGCATTCATTATCAGCATTCCTGAGTCTGAAGATTCTTTTGCAGCTTAAAAATGATTCTTCTGATTATGGCATGTAATCTGTAAGCGAGCCAGAACTGCAAATAATAGAAGCACCAACAGGATCTGAGACGATGGCTGAGGGTAACCCTACTCATGATGCTACCAAGGACACAAGTGATGTTCTGGGACAAGGTTCATGACCATGTGAGGTTCCATATTGGCTGATACCTCTTGCGGATATTTGTTGGATTCAAATCAGAAAAGCAGCCACTGTTATGACTCAGTAGTTGTGGTGCTCGGCTGCTGACCTGAACAGCGTGGGTTTGATCCCAGCCGCGGCGGTCGCATTTCAGTGGAGGCGAAATGCTAACAGGCCCGTGTACTGTGCGATTTTGGTGCACGTTGAAGAACCTCGGGTGTTCGAAATTATTCGGAGCCCTCCTCTTCGGTGTCCCTCATAGCCTCAGTCACTTTGGGATGTTAAACCCCATGAAACAAAACAAACAAATGAAATCAGAAAAACGGGAAGTGCTGCCTTTCAGAACAAGGATGAACTTTTCTGTGCAGGGTAGAAGCAAGAAATGAAAGCCAAGTGAAAGCTTGCCTATCTTTCTGAAGACTCATTATTCAAACTAATTCCAGATATTCAGATAATTTTGCAGTCATGGATGATTTACTCACCTGTCAAAAAGCACCTGTACTTTCCATCCTGCATCGTAGCAGGCTCTACAACACCTGTCGCAAGCATGCAAAACTTGCACAACAAACCTTGCAGAAGAAACCTACTGCACAACCTCGTACGGCCAAACAAAGCAGCATCCCTATGAGCTCTTGCGAGCTTCCTTAGCTACAGTGGCCAAGAAAGGCTTCACTCAAGCTTCTGCATCAGCATACACTAGCACCTAACATATACTAAAACTAACTTTACTTGCAAAGCCACATATCAAACCTCGCAGGGAGGCGTCTGCAGCATGCAGACGTTGGTGAGCGACGACACCACGGGGTTAACCCGAGCATCCGCAGGGACATCCCCGCAGGGGGATGATGGTGAACAATGCATCACCACGGACCCGAGCATCCGCGCTTAGCCGTGCATGGCATCGCCGTGTCCGGGGAAAAGGGGATCCTGGTGGTTGAGCCGATGCCGAGCGTTTGGACCCTTAAGGCCCCTCGGCGGAGGCAACACACCACTTTGGCCCCAGCTTCCTGTAGACGGCACCTCCGGCCTGACCCGACCGGGGGAAATCGGCAGTCGCCTTTTCCTATCCTCCCCTCTATCTTTCACTTTCCTATCTCTTTCTTACAACTCTCCTGTCTCCTCCTCTCTTCTTCGTTTGTTCCTCTTTTTCCTGGCGGCGAGGGTTAACCGTGTGTGACCAACTACCCTGAGTTGAGTCATATTAGGTTATAGTTAAGGTGTACAGCTGGCGTGGGCAGGACTTGCTCGCAAGTTCCTGTCGCGTCCCCTTGTTGGACTCCATGGTGGGTGGCTGGCACCATGACCGAAAAACATCAATTTTTTATGGCTCCCCCACTTTCCAAACTTGATCGCTCTCTCAAGAGAGGGCGGAACGAAGCAGATGTTTTTTTCCAAAAAAGAAAAGTGAGTTTTCCTAAATACCATGTCATCCATAGTGAAGTAGAAAATAAGCAAGCAAGAATCCTGTCTCCCTTCCTAGTATCAAAGTGTTTGACAGAAGCCTTGGGCATTGGCTACAAGGTATCAAAAATGGCCAGCGGTGACTTACTGCTCGAACTGCGAGACAACATCCAGCACTCAAAACTCGTAAACATTGTGTCTGTTGGAGATATTCCTGTCTCCGTGACTTCACACCGATCTTTGAACACCGTCCGGGGCGTGATATCCGAAAATGATTTTGTCCACATCACAGAAAAAGAGATGCTCGAAGGTCTGAGTGACCAAGACGTGATAGACGTTCACAGAATCAAGATCCGGAAGGATAATAAGGATATAGACACAAAACGTATGATCCTGACATTCAACACTAGCACACTGCCCGACACAGTCGAAGTAGGATATCTGAAAGTTAACGTAAGACCATACATTCCCAACCCTCGCCGATGTTTCAACTGCCAAAGGTTCGGCCACGGCTCACAAAGTTGCCGCGGTCGGAAAACGTGCGCGAAGTGCGCCTCGAAGGATCATTCTGATCAATGTGACGCAGCCCCGCACTGCGCAAACTGTGACGGAGACCATGCAGCATACTCCAGGACGTGTCCGTCCTGGAAAAAAGAAAAGGAAATAATCACCATAAAGACAAAGGAAAACATTTCATTTCAAGAAGCGAGAAGGCGTTTCGCACTCACCAACCCATTCTCCTTCACAACAAAACAAAACTTCGCCGATGTGGTGCGTGGGCGCGGCGCACCACACCAGGCTTCGGCACCCGTCCAGGTCACACGCAGTGAACCTGTGGCGGTGCCATCCGCGCCCCAAGGCAGAGCAGCTAACGCTGCTCCGCCAACTGCAAGTGAGGCTGCGCAGACCCCCGGGTCGGCGGGCCTCAAGACCTCTTCCCACAGGTCGAGGTCAAACTCGAACGCGAACGTGCCTCCTGCACGGTCGTCCAGCGCCTCCGCAGAGGCGATGGACACGGCCCCGGGCAGCCCCGCGCCGTCCACGTCGGACGGTCGGCGGAGCTCTCTGGATCGATCAAAAAAAGACAGGCCCCGAGTCACGGGGCCAACAACAACTTGATCTACCTTTCCACCCTATAGAAACACAAAATTAAGATGGCTTTCATAATACAATGGAACTGTAGAGGACTTTTAAACAATTACAGTGACATAAAAGACATACTAGGAGCACACGCTCCTGGCGCCTTATGTCTACAAGAAACAAATTTAGGTCCCCAAAAAAATAACTTTCTAAAGAATTACACTGTTTTCCACCGCGATCGGGAACAGGCGAGCCGACTATCGGGAGGCGTAGCCATCATAGTGAAAAGCGGCGTCCCGGCTCGAGAGCTTAAACTAAAAACAAGACTTGAAGCTGCCGCAGCCACTCTGGTTGCCCATAAAACCATCACAGTGTGCTCACTATATATCGATCCGCACTTTAATTTAACACTACATGACTTAGAGGATCTTTTAGAGCAGCTACCAGAGCCATACCTGGTAGTTGGAGATTTTAACGCACATTCATATTTTTGGGGAAGTTACAAAACTGACGCTAGAGGCCATCTCGTAGAGGATTTTATTTTATGCAATGACGTCTGTTTACTCAACTCTAATAAACCTACATACTGCTCCCCAACCTCGGGGAAAATGAGTGTTTTAGATTTGTCTTTTAGTTCACCGTCTATTTTTAACGATTTTAACTTTAGTGTTTTAGACAATCCATATGGAAGTGATCATCTCCCTGTCGTAATAAGTCTTTCATCCTCACTAACAGTTATTCCCACAAAACCACGGTGTTGGAAGCTACATTTAGCTGACTGGCAACTTTTTACAGCACAAGCTACATTAGAGAAAATAGTTTTAGAAAATGTTGACATCAATGAGATAAATGAAAAATTCACGAATTGTATCTTAGCTGCCGCACATTTAGCTATTCCTCAATCCTCTGGAATAGTAAAACAAAATCACAAATACTGGTACACAAAAGAATGTAAAGATGCAAAAAAGAAACAAAGCCTGGGGCATTTTTCGGAGATATCCAACACATGAGAATCTCAGAAACTTTAACCCTTTCGGCCCTGGATTTTTTATTTCGGCTGTAGATTTTTTTGCTCCGCGTTTCTACAATGCCTAAGGCCCCATAACCACGCAGTAAAAATTTAACGCTTGTGGTGCGAGTATTAATCGATTTACAGGTATGGTGTCAAAATCGGACATCAGGGCTCAATGGGTGTAAAATGCTAGTGGGACCGTTTTGGTAACCGCAACCGACAAGAAAGAAATTAACGGAAAAATTTCTTACTTTGCAGTGTGGAGACCTATGAAGAAGCTTTTTTTACTTTTTAAGGGGTAGATAATCTCGCAGTTTCCACAAAAAACTTCGCTCGCTCCTGTTTACCTTGCGTTTTGTATCATACCTCCGCGCGTTCTTGTTCCTGCCAGGTTTGTGTTCCAGCTTGTGTACGTTACGTCAACAGCTCACATGTTCAAAACTTGCGTAGCCTTCCTGGAAGGCGACTGTGGTCAAGATAAAGGCTTTCCTCGAATCTGTAACGCCCTCCTCTATCGAGCTTCACGAAGCACTTCCGTAGCGCCCAGCGCGAAGGTCGGCAAATCTAAGTTCTAAGCTTACGCGCGGCACACTGCATCTCGCTTGCACTTGTTTTCAAACCAGCTGTTTGCTATAAAAGAATTCATAAAGTGGAACATAATCTCGTCGAGTCTGTGCCTTGACCGAATGCTGTTCCCTACAGGTTGCAGGAAATTCCCTGTCATCCATAGGCTTATGAGTTCGGGATATCTCTCGGCCGGGGAGAAAGCAGAAGCTGATTATCAGCACACCAAATACGCTGCCTCAAGAAAACACAGCCAAACACGCTGCATTGATCCGAGCGTCGAGGGCGCGCCACACTTGAAGCACGAGCGGTGGAGCGCGAGTTTCAGTGTAAATACCCCGGTCGCTTCTTGCAGCTCAGTGTCGATGCTCACAGCTCACAGGAGGAGGAGAGAGGTAAAAAAGGAATAAAAGCGCAAGGTCAGGCGTACATTTGTTCTCGCTATTCCTTTGATCCGGTTGCTGTTCGCCGACATCCGCATGGTCATTTCCAGGCTCAATCCGAATATTCATCATGTATGATAGCGAAAATTTCCATTTTCCAATTCATCAAAAAGCAAATCTTAAGATTTCGTTTATTTTCTGTAATGAACATTCATGTCAGCAGTCCAAAAAGGCCGTTAGTATAGGTGCATCTGCTAAAATACTAGCAGATTCTATTCTACAAAGATGACCTATCGTCACTCAATGGCCACCGCTGGCAACCGTTGAGCTCTGATGGTGTCAAAATCGCACATGTCAAAAATGTGGTCAAACGCAGCGTTTACGCATTCAGTTATATTTCCGACGGGGATGTGAGCTTGGATAGGCGTTTCACACAACATATAAAAATCTGAGCGCAGAAGAACGAATGGTTAGTGAGATAAAAATGAACAAATTTGCTACACCTCGGCTTCTTCACTCCATGCCTCCCATACTGCTACTTCATCTTCCTTACACCGCGCAGCTAATGGAAGTCCGTGAACAGCGA